>NC_060177.1:94931374-95228874 GCF_021184085.1 Oncorhynchus gorbuscha
TTCCTATTCTCCTACTCAATCATCTAGTCTTTTCACACCTGTTCCCTATCTTGCCCTCTGATTAGAGTCCCTATTTCTCCCCTTGTTTTCCGTTTCTGTCCTGTCGGATCCTTGTATTATGTTCGCCGTGCTGTGTCTTTGTCTCGCCCTGTCGTGTCTTGTTTCCCTCAGATGCTGCGTGTGAGCAGGTGTCTGAGTCTGCTACGGTCGGTGCCTTCCCGAGGCAACCTACAGTTAATGGTCGAGTCTCCAGTCTGTCCTCGTCACTACGAGTGGAATTAAGTTTTTTGTGTTTTGTTTTCTGCTCTGATTGTCCAGGAGTATTGCCTATTTCCTTTACTGGAATAAAGACTCTGTTTTCGCCAAGTCGCTTTTGGGTCCTCATTCACCTGCATAACAGTTCAACCTCTCTTTCGTGTCGTCTGAGATTCCCAAAGATTGGAAAGCAGCTGCGGTCATCCCCTCTGCAAAGGGGGGGACACTCTTGACCCCAAACTGCTACAGACCTATATCTATCCTACCCTGCCTTTCTAAGGTCTTCGAAAGCCAAGTTAACAAACAGATTACTGACCATTTCGAATCCCACCATACCTTCTCCGCTATGCAATCTGGTTTCAGAGCTGGTCATGGGTGCACCTCAGCCACGCTCAAGGTCCTAAACAATATCTAATCGATAATCCATCGATTATTAGCCGTATTCATTGACCAGTTTCTCAAATGATTGCCTCGCCTGGTTCACCAACTACTTCTCAGATAGAGTTCAGTGTGTAAAATCGGAGGGTCTGTTGTCTGGGCCTCTGGCAGTCTCTATGGGGGTGCCACAGGGTTCAATTCTTGGACGGACACTCTTCTCTGTATACATCAATGATGTCGCTCTTGCTGCTGGTGAGTCTCTGATCCACCTCAACTCAGACGACACCATTCTGTATACTTCTGGCCCTACAACTCTCCTTCCGTGCCTCCAATTGCTCTTAAATAGAAGTAAAACTAAATGCATGCTCTTCAACCGATCGCTGCCTGCACCTGCCCGCCTGTCCAACATCACTACTCTGGATGGCTCTGACTTGTGGACAACTACAAATACCTAGGTGTCTGGTTAGACTTTAAACTCTGCTTCCAGACTCACATCAAATCATCAAATGTATTCATATAGCCCTTCGTACATCAGCTAATATCTCAAAGTGCTGTACAGAAACCCAGCCTAAAACCCCAAACAGCAAGCAATGCAGATGTAGAAGCACGGTGGCTAGGAAAAACTCACTAGAAAGGCCAAAACCTAGGAAAAAACCTAGAGAGGAACCAGGCTATGTGGGGTGGCCAGTCCTCTTCTGGCTGTGCCGGGTGGAGATTATAACAGAACATGGCCAAGATGTTAAAATATTCATAAATGACCAGCATGGTCAAATAATAATAAGGCAGAACAGTTGAAACTGGAGCAGCAGCACGGCCAGGTGGACTGGGGACAGCAAGGAGTCATCATGTCAGGTAGTCCTGGGGCATGCTCCTAGGGCTCAGGTCCTCCGAGAGAGAGAAAGAAAGAGAGAAGGAGAGAATTAGAGAACGCAGACTTAGATTCACACAGGACACCGAATAGGACAGGAGAAGTACTCCAGATATAACAAACTGACCCTAGCCCCCCGACACATAAACTACTGCAGCATAAATACTAGAGGCTGAGACAGGAGGGGTCAGGAGACACTGTGGCCCCATCTGAGGACACCCCCGGACAGGGCCAAACAGGAAGGATATAACCCCACCCACTTTGCCAAAGCACAGCCCCCACACCACTAGAGGGATATCTTCAACCACCAACTTACCATCCTGAGACAAGGCTGAGTATAGCCCACAAAGACCTCCGCCACGGCACAACCCAAGGGGGGTGCCAACCCAGACAGGATGACCACATCAGTGAATCAACCCACTCAGGTGGCGCACCCCTTCCAGGGACGGCATGAGAGAGCCCCAGTAAGCCAGTGACTCAGCCCCTGTAAAAGGGTTAGATGCAGAGAATCCCAGTGGAAAGAGGGGAACCGGCCAGGCAGAGACAGCAAGGGCGGTTCGTTGCTCCAGAGCCTTTCCGTTCACCTTCCCACTCCTGGGCCAGACTACACTCAATCATATGACCCACTGAAGAGATGAGTCTTCAGTAAAGACTTAAAGGTTGAGACCGAGTTTGCGTCTCTGACATGGGTAGGCAGACCGTTCCAGAAAAATGGAGCTCTATAGGAGAAAGCCCTGCCTCCAGCTGTTTGCTTAGAAATTCTAGGGACAGTTAGGAGGCCTGCGTCTCGTGACCGTAGCGTACGTGTAGGTATGTACGGCAGGACCAAATAGGAAAGATAGGTAGGAGCAAGCCCATGTAATGCTTTGTAGGTTAGCAGTAATACCTTGAAATCAGCCCTCGCTTTGACAGGAAGCCAGTGTAGAGAGGCTAGCACTGGAGTAATATGATCAAATTTTTTGGTTCTAGTCAGGATTCTAGCAGCCGTATTTAACACCAAGTGAAATTTATTTAGTGCTTTATCCGGGTAGCCGGAAAGTAGAGCATTGCAGTAGTCTAACCTAGAAGTGACAAAAGCATGGATTAATTTTTCTGCATCAAACATCTCCAATCCAAAGTTAAATCTAGAATTGGCTTCCTTCCTATTTTGCACATTCTTCCACTGCAAATCTACCATTCCAGTGTTTTACTTGCTGTATTGTATTTACTTCACCACCATGGCCTTTTTTTGCCATTACCTTCCCTTCTCACCTCATTTGCTCACATCGTATTGTCTCTACGGTATTATTAACTGTATGTTTGTTTTTCTCCACGTGCAACTCTGTGTTGTTATATGTGTCGAACTGCTTTGCTTTATCTTGGCCAGGTCGCAATTGTAAATGAGAACTTGTTCTCAACTTTACCTGGTTAAATAAAGGGTTAGGGTTATATATATATATAAATACCTGGTTAAATAAAGGTGAAATAAATACATAAAATAACCCTCTCTATCATCTCTGTCTGTCTGTCTGTCTGTCTGTCTGTCTGTCTGTCTGTCTGTCTGTCTGTCTGTCTGTCTGTCTGTCTGTCTGTCTGTCTGTCTGTCTGTCTGTCTGTCTGTCTGTCTGTCTGTCTGTCTGTCTGTCTAACCCTAAGACTAACCCTAACCCTAACCCTGTCTGTCTGTCTGTCTGTCTGTCTGTCTGTCTGTCTGTCTGTCTGTCTGTCTGTCTGTCTGTCTGTCTGTCTGTCTGTCTGTCTGTCTGTCTGTCTGTCTGTCTGTCTGTCTGTCTGTCTGTCTGTCTGTCTGTCTGTCTAACCCTAACCCTGTCTGTCTGTCTGTCTGTCTGTCTGTCTGTCTGTCTGTCTGTCTGTCTGTCTGTCTGTCTGTCTGTCTGTCTGTCTGTCTGTCTGTCTGTCTGTCTGTCTGTCTGTCTGTCTGTCTGTCTAAGCCTAACCCTAACCCTAACCCTAACTCTGTCTGTCTGTCTGTCTGTCTGTCTGTCTGTCTGTCTGTCTGTCTGTCTGTCTGTCTGTCTGTCTGTCTGTCTGTCTGTCTGTCTGTCTGTCTGTCTGTCTGTCTGTCTGTCTGGTTAAATAAATAAATAAATAAAATAAATAATGGTGAAATAAAAATAAATACAAAATACAACAGAAAGCAGGAAGGTATACAACACACCTCAGAAAAATAATTGTAGACCTCCACAAGTCTGGTGCATCCTTGGGAATAAGTTGTAGACCTCCACAAGTCTGGTTCATCCTTGGGAGCAATTTCCAAACGCCTGAAGGTACCACGTTCATCTGTACAAACAATAGTACGCAAGTACAAACACCATGGGACCACGCAGCCGTCATACCGCTCAGGAAGGAGACGCGTTCTGTCTCCTAGAGATGAAGGAATTTTGGTGCGAAAAGTGTAAATCAATCCCAGAACAACAGCAAAGGCCCTTGTGAAGATGCTGGAGGAAACAGGTACAAAAGTATCTATATCCACAGTTAAACGAGTCCTATATTGACATAACCTGAAAGACCGCTCGGCAAGGAAGAAGCCACTGCTCCAAAACCACCATAAAAAAAGCTATTCTTTGGTTTGCAACTGCACATGGGTACAAAGATCGTACTTTTTGGAGAAACGTTCTCTGGTCTGATGAAACAAAAATTTAACTGTTTGGCCATAATCACCATGGTTATGTTTGGAGGAAAAAGGGGGAGGCTTGCAAGCCGAAGAACACCATCCCAACCGTGAAGAAAATTACGTGGATATATTGAAGTAACATCTCAAGACATCTGTCTTGGTCGCAAATGGGTCTTTCAAATGGACAATGACCCCAAGCATACTTCCAAACTTGTGGCAAAATGGCTTAAGGACAACAAAGTCAAGGTATTGGAGTGGCCATCACAAAGCCCTGACCCCAATCCTATAGAACATATGAAAAAAGTGTGTGCGAGCAAGGAGGCCTACAAACCTGACTCAGTAACACCAGCTCTGTCAGGAGGAATGGGCCAAAATTCACCCAATTTATTGTGGGAAGCTAGTGGAAGCCTACCCGAAACGTTTGACCCAAGTTAAACAATTTAGAGGCAATGCTACCAAATACTAATTGAGTGTATGAAAACTTCAGACCCACTGGGAATGTGATGAAAGAAATAAAAGCTCAAATAAATAATTTATCTCTACTATTTGACTGACTTTTCACATTCTTAAACTTACCTAACTGACCTGACAGGTAATTTTTACTAGGATTATATGTCAGGAATTGTGAAAAACTGAGTTGAAAAGTATTTTTTTTTTTTTAAAGTAAAAACTGAGTTTAAATATATTTGGCTAAACTTCAAACTTCCACTGTATATAAAGCATGAACACCAAGCACTCCAACAATGATCTCATCAGATGATTCACCACAAACACAAAATGAGTGTCTTAGGAACAATCAAATTAGTTATATAATTTTAATCTTAGGACCAATCAAATTGGACTCTTTAGTTGTAAATGTTTAATAGGATTGGTTGGTTTGCAGATGACCCCTGAGCAGAGTGATGCTTATCTGATCAATCGGTCACATGACAGATTTAGCAGTAATGAAGGCCGATGTGATAGAGAAAGAGAGAGAGAGGGAGAGAGAGAGAGAGAGAGAGAGAGAGAGAGAGAGAGAGAGAGAGAGTGAGAGAGAGAGAGAGAGAGACAAGAGAGAGAGAGAGAGAGAGAGAGAGAGACAGAGAGAGAGAGAGACAGAGAGAGAGAGAGAGAGAGAGAGAGAGAGACAGAGAGAGAGAGAGAGAGAGAGAGAGAGAGAGAGAGAGAGAGAGAGAGAGAGAGAGAGAGAGAGAGAGAGAGACAGAGAGAGAGAGAGAGAGACAGAGAGAGACAGAGAGAGACAGAGAGAGACAGACAGAGAGAGACAGACAGAGAGAGACAGACAGAGAGAGACAGAGAGAGAGAGAGAGAGAGAGAGAGAGAGAGAGAGAGAGAGAGAGAGAGAGAGAGAGAGAGAGAGAGAGAGATGTTTGACCCCATGTCATCTGGCCTGTTACTGAGTTATCCTACCTCTGCAGCTCATCACTCCTAACTGGGTTCAGATAGGACTTGTTTTGCTTAAAATACTTTACTCTTGACAGAGTTTTCCAGGCACAACGTGACCGATAGAATAGTTTCAAAAGTGCAAAGACTTGCCCATTTGGCACTTCAAGCAAGCTCAATGAAACACACAAAAAAAATATTAGGAATAAAAAAAATACTATTTGAACCCAGGTGTCTCCCTGCATCACCTTGTATTTCCTCACAAATCAACCACTTGGGCCAATCAGATCAAGTGTTAGCCGGCGATAGCCGACACCCACATGGCTTTGGCAGTATCGGAGGTGTAACTGAGTTGGATCATTTAAAAAAATATATACATATATACAATATTTAACCAGGTAGGCTGGTGGAGAACACCTTTATTTAACCAGGTAGGCCAGTTGAGAACAAAGTTCTCATTTACAACTGAGACCTGGCCCAAGATAAAGCAAAGCAGTGCGACACAAACAACAACACAGAGTTACACATGGAATAAATAAACATACAGTCAATAACACAATAGGAAAATCTATATACGTTGTGTGCAAATGGAGTACGGAGGTAAAGGCAATAAATAGGCCATAGTGGCGAAGTAATTACAATTTAGCAATTAACACTGGAGTGATAGATGTGCATATGAGGATGTGCAAGTAGAAATACTGGTGTGCAAAAGAGCAAAACAAATAAATAAAATAAATAGGGGTGTTGTTAGGCTTGGCTGCCTGACTAAGGTTATAGATTACATCTCTCATCGTTGTCTGATTGGGAACCGATGATTTAGGGAGCCCAGGGCCTCCAGTTTAAATTTGTATATTCTAGAAATTAATTTATTAAATGGGTGATTGTACCTGTCTCTGTGTTGTAGTCACCAGATAGGTCCCCACTACGTAATTAGTTTCTTAAATATTCCGTTCTGTTGTTTTTGTATTTAGTTTCAGTTATTTCAGGTATTTACCACGTTTTTCATTCATTAAAGTCATGAGTAACCAACACGCTGCATTCTCTGTGTTGTAGTCACCAGATCCGACTCTCTTGTTGTTTTTGTATTTAGTTTCAGTTATTTCAGGTACCACGTTTTTCATTCATTAAAGTCATGAGTAACCAACACGCTGCATTTCGGTCCGACTCTCTTCTTTCAACAGACAAACGCCGTTTCAAAATACATGTAATTGTGTTCTTGAAACATTTAATTTAAATACTGTAGAATTACATTCATTCCTATGGAGGACTGCTCCTGCTGGTGAGAGCCAATATGGCCGACCGGTGGCTTCAAAGCCTCTCATTGGCCAATACATAGCTACAGCAATCCAGAATGTAAAAACATAATTGGTTCCGACAGCTCTACATCTATCTGTCAATAGTATTATATTGCTCTACAGTTCTGTACTGCCATCTCGTGGCGAAATTGAGCACTGGCGCTTTAAATCAGCTAACTTCCTGTTCAGAGCTCTTTCCTATCCAATCAGATCTGGAACACTGGAAGAGGTGCAGCAACACGGACGAGCTCCATCTTATTTACTCACTAGTCCTTGATAGAAATACAACTTAAGTCCGTGAGTAGATTACCGTTGTTTTCAAATGTTTGGTACATGCTTTTGTTAACTCAAGCTATGCTTACTTAGGATATTTCAGTTTTTTTTTCATGTTTATTCTAGTGTTTAGAGTCGCGATAATGCTAAGCTAATGTGTGCTAACTAATTGGGTGTTAGCGGGTTAGCTATCTTTTCGAAATGCAATTGACCTTTTCTTTTCAACGTGTTTTAGTCATTCATTTGTGGCACTTTTCTCGTCAAGTTATTTCTGCAAGTCATTTGTTGTACTCGCCAGCTAGGCCTATTGTTAGCTCGTAATGTTAGTATGGAGTCATGCCATATTTTTCTTATTGTTAGCTCGTAATGTTAGTATGCTAAATGGTTGGAGTCATACCATTCTTTCTTTGTATGTGTTTCTATGTGAACTTGTGAATGATTGCAGAATTTATTTTTGTAAGACAGCAGCCACAGGAAGACTGGATCCCTTCTACACGTCGCCGTCCAGCCTCTTCAGCCATCATCAGACACAGGAATAACCATGGTAACACACCATGCAACAACAAGAGGATCAAGGTAACACACCATGCAGCAACAAGAGGATCAAGGTAACACACCATGCAGCAACAAGAGGATCAAGGTAACACACCATGCAAGAGGATCAAGGTAACACACCATGCAGCAACCAGAGGATCAAGGTAACACACCATGCAAGAGGATCAAGGTAACACATCATGCAACAACAAGAGGATCAAGGTAACACACCATGCAGCAACCAGAGGATCAAGGTAACACACCATGCAGCAACAAGAGGATCAAGGTAACACACCATGCAGCAACCAGAGGATCAAGGTAACACACCATGCAGCAACAAGAGGATCAAGGTAACACACCATGCAGCAACAAGAGGATCAAGGTAACACACCATGCAAGAGGATCAAGGTAACACACCATGCAGCAACCAGAGGATCAAGGTAACACACCATGCAGCAACCAGAGGATCAAGGTAACACACCAGTCAATCTGATCGGATCCTTCAGCATCCAGATCTACCAGACGTTCAACACGCTGGGGACGGGACAACTGAAATAGCTAGAAGAGCATCACAGTGATACAACTGAAATAGCTAGAAGAGCATCACAGTGATACAACTGAAATAGCTAGAAGAGCATCACAGCATTACAACTTAAATAGCTAGAAGAGCATCACAGCATTACAACTGAAATAGCTAGAAGAGCATCACAGTGATACAACTGAAATAGCTAGAAGAGCATCACAGTGATACAACTGAAATAGCTAGAAGAGCATCACAGTGATACAACTGAAATAGCTAGAGGAGCATCACAGTGATACAACTGAAATAGCTAGAAGAGCATCACAGTGATACAACTGAAATAGCTAGAAGAGCATCACAGTGTTACAACTGAAATAGCTAGAAGAGCATCACAGTGATACAACTGAAATAGCTAGAAGAGCATCACAGTGTTACAACTGAAATAGCTAGAAGAACATCACAGTGATACAACTGAAATAGCTAGAAGAGCATCACAGTGATACAACTGAAATAGCTAGAAGAGCATCACAGCATTACAACTGAAATAGCTAGAAGAAGAGCATCACAGTGATACAACTGAAATAGCTAGAAGAGCAGAGGTGAAGGCTTTCTGAAACGGGAGGAAGCTGCTGGCAGACATAGCTGACGGTTCTGGAAGCAGCTGCCAGAGAAGAATACAAAAATACATAAAAACCAAGATGGCACCTCTTAGTGCAAATGTGAGTATGTAGAAAACCATTGAAGGTCCAGCCAGCAGCGGTCAACATTGCTATAGCCAGATGCTACAAGACGGAAACAGACCTTTCGATATGACAAGCCAAGTGGTCGTGAGCAGAGAGACGTAATGTCTTTCGGGAAACCAGGCCCCTCGTCAGAACGCCATTATAGGCTACTTAGGAGAGGTTGTTAATGCAGGAGAACAATCTCAAAAAAGAGAGAGGGCCAACTAAGCCCACCTATCCATCTCATCAGCCACAACCAAGCCCTGTGGCTGCCCCCAGAGAGGACTCAACCGAAACGTCAGGAGCTAATGATGTAACGGACTACATGATACATTGAGAAATGGTGATTTCTGGCCTTCTGAGGTTGATTGACCACCCAGAAACCTACTGGGCCTGGAAATCAACCTTTCTTAGCAAGACACATCTCAGCCAGAGAAAGAGCTGGACATACTCTCAAAATGGCTTGGACCCAAGTCATTTGAGCAGGCCAAAAGGATTGGTGCACGTTCACAACACAAGAGCAGAGCTCGCGATGGTTCGGCAGAGAAGATATCAAAGACAACCAGTTGAGAGAGTTGGGGAAGAGCTATCAAAGGGCTTGGGGACAACCAGTTGAGAGAGTTGGGGACTTCTAGAGCTGGAGGCAGTCAGTTGAGAGAGCTTGGTGACTTCTAGAGCTGGAGGCAGTCAGTTGAGAGAGTTTGGGGACTTCTAGAGCTGGAGGCAGCTAGTTGAGAGAGCTTGGGGACTTCTAGAGCTGGAGGCAGCTAGTTGAGAGGGCTTGGGGACTTCTAAAGCTGCAGGCAGTCAGTTGAGAGAGTTGGGGACTTCTAGAGCTGGAGGCGGCTAGTTGAGAGAGCTTGGGGACTTCTAGAGCTGGAGGCAGCTAGTTGAGAGAGTTGGGGACTTCTAGAGCTACAGGCAACTAGTTGAGAGGGCTTGGGGACTTCTAGAGCTGGAGGTGGCTAGTTGAGAGGGCTTGGGGACTTCTAGAGCTGGAGCTGGCTAAAGTTGGTGGACACCTGCCAGGCCTCTCATATCTGGACACAGCTCCTTCTGTAGCTCAGTTGGTAGAGCATGGCGCTTGTAACGCCAGGGTAGTGGGTTCGATCCCCGGGACCACCCATACGTAGAATGTATGCACACATGACTGTAAGTCGCTTTGGATAAAAGCGTCTGCTAAATGGCATATATTATTATTATTATTAGCTCGCGGTGTCAATCCAATCGTAGAGAATCTCCCCTACAGCCTAGAAGAAAAATGGATCTTGCAAGAGTGAAAATACAAGTAAAATCACAGGGTTGCAATCCCACCATTCTCTTTTCTTAACCAAGCGATTGGGGCCGGTTCCAGACATAAGAGACATAAGCTGTCATGTAGGGCCCAGACTGCTACATACATTTTTTTTTAAATAAAATTAAAATGTGTCTAATTACAGTAAGTTAGCTTTAAAACGGCCAAAAAATATTATCTCCACCCACGGAAAAATGGGTTGAATTGCAGGAAATTAGCTGTAAAACAATGATCCAAGCTTTGCCTTCTTGAACACAGGATGCTCGAGCTCCGCAAAGACTGAAAAACTACCTGTGAAGCACAACAGAGAACACAGAACACCAGGAAGACAGAAGTCTCCTCTGAGTCTGAAGCCAACCAGGCCGGGAAGAAAGTTGAGGACCCAGACAGCTTCATGAGCAAGACACTAGATGAGAGCAAGTCTCAGGAACAACCACATCTGTTACAGATGCTGTGCAGATGCTGTACATCTCGCAAAAGACTGTGAGAAAGCGGTGCGGTCCAAAGATTGTGACAGGGATAGACTGTCCTCGCTGCATAGTTCTGTCCTTGAGCTGTTCTTGTCTAGTAATGTTCTGTATTATGTTTCATGTTTTGTGTGGAGCTTTCGCAGCAGTGAATGGGGATCCTAATAACATACAAACAAAGAATTGGTTGCCAGCCCTATGGAGAATAGAGAACTCTGCAACCAAGGACGATATAGAAAGGAGAACATCTGCAGTAACCTCAAAGTGCATCTGTGGAGATGCAGTGTCACCTCCTCAACAACAGGGGACAAGCAGTGAAACGACCTACTTTTCTGCAATACACCAGAGAGAGAGAGAAAGAGAGAGAGAGGCTGACAATGACAGAACACTTCCGCGACTTCAAGAAGATCTTGGACAATGATCAAGCTGGAAAAAAAACACCACCGACAAGAAAACAAGTGTTGGTACTTACTAATCTTTGGTGTGTATCATCCACAGAAACCAAGTCCAATACGAGTAGTGTTTGACTACGGTGACAAGCTGGAGGCTTCTCATCGTTCATTTCCCTCAACGATGTCCTCCTCAGTGGACCAGACCTGAATAACACATTCCACAAAGTCCTCATCCAATTCCGAGATGAACCCATTGGCAGTCACAGCAGACGTGCAACAATGTTCTACTGCTAACGAGTCAGCGAAGACCACCGCGACTACCTGAGGTTCCTGTGGTATGAAGACAACGATCACCGTGATCACTGTGGTATGAAGACAAAGTGACTACCTGAGGTTCCTGTGGTATGAAGACAACGGCCACCGTGACTACCTGAGGTTCCTGGTATGAAGGTCACCGTGACTACCTGAGGTTCCTGTGGTATGAAGACAACGATCACCGTGACTACCTGAGGTTCCTGTGGTATGAAGACAACGGCCACCGTGACTACCTGAGGTTCCTGTGGTATGAAGACAACGGCCACCGTGACTACCTGAGGTTCCTGTGGTATGAAGACAACGGCCACCGTGACTACCTGAGGTTCCTGTGGTATGAAGACAACGATCACCGTGACTACCTGAGGTTCCTGTGGTATGAAGACAACGATCACCGTGACTACCTGAGGTTCCTGTGGTATGAAGACAACGATCACCGTGACTACCTGAGGTTCCTGTGGTATGAAGACAACGGCCACCGTGACTACCTGAGGTTCCTGTGGTATGAAGACAACGGCCACCACGACTACTATTTTGCGTAGATCAATGACGAAACATCCAAATGAAATCTATTCCCAAACCACTTCTTAAACACAACAACAACATGTTTAATAAATCCAAGAGTTTGTGAGAACTTCTGATATCTACTGTATATGGACAATATCACACACCTATTACCATCTCTTTCTATCTCCTGCTGAGGAACTCAATAGGAACAGATAGGAACAAGACATCAGAATTAGCCAGAGAAACTCCAATAGGCACATTGGATCATCATCATCATCACTATCATCATCACTATCATCATCATCATCATCATCATCATCATCATCATCATCATCATCATCATCATCATCATCATCGCTATTGGCAAACTAACTACTAACTAGACTGGCTATATAATGTACTGCATGGGGGGGGGGTCTGATCAATACAAATATACACTGACACATTTCCTCTTCTCCATCTCTCTCTTCATCCATCTCTCTACCTCTCTCTCCATCCATCTCTCCACATCTCTCTTCATCCATCTCTCTACCTCTCTCTCCATCCATCTCTCCACATCTCTCTTCATCCATCTCTCTACCTCTCTCTCCATCCATCTCTCCACATCTCTCTTCATCCATCTCTCTACCTCTCTCCATCCATCTCTCTACCTCTCTCTCCATCCATCTCTCTACCTCTCTCCTACTCTCTCTCTCCATCCATCTCTCTACCTCTCTCTCCATCCATCTCTCTACCTCTCTCCTCCATCCATCTCTCTCCATCCTCTCTCTCCATCCATCCATCTCTCCATCCACCTCTCTCTCTCCATCCATCTCTCTACCTCTCATCCATCCATCCATCTCTCTACCTCTCACTCCATCCATCTCTCTACCTCTCTCCATCCATCCATCTCTCTACCTCTCTCTCCATCCATCTCTCTACCTCTCTCTCCATCCATCTCTCTACCTCTCTCTCCATCCATCTCTCTACCTCTCATCTCCATCCATCTCTCTACCTCTCTCCATCCATCCATCCTCTCTCCATCCATCTCTCTCTCTCTCCATCCATCTCTCTACCTCTCTCTCCATCCATCTCACCTCTCTCTCCATCCATCTCTCTACCTCTCTCTCCATCCATCTCTCTACCTCTCTCTCTCCATCCATCTCTCTCCACCTCTATCTCCATCCATCTCTCTACCTCTCTCTCCATCCATCTCTCTATCCCTCTCTCTCCATCCATCTCTCTACCTCTCTCTCCATCCATCTCTCTCCATCCATCTCTCTCTCCATCCATCTCTCTACCTCTCTCTCCATCCATCTCTCTCCACCTCTCTCTCCATCCATCTCTCTACCTCTCTCTCCATCCATCCATCTCTCCTCTCTCTCCATCCATCTCTCTACCTCTCTCTCATCCATCCTCTCTCTCCATCCATCTCTCTACCTCTCTCTCCATCCATCTCTCCTACCTCTCTCTCCATCCATCTCTCTACCTCTCTCTCCATCCATCTCTCTACCTCTCTCTCCATCCATCTCTCCATCCATCTCTCTACCTCTCTCTCCATCCATCTCTCTACCTCTCTCTCCATCCATCTCTCCACCTCTCTCTCCATCCATCTCTCTACCTCTCTCTCCATCCATCTCTCTCCACCTCTCTCTCCATCCATCTCTCTACCTCTCTCTCCATCCATCCACCTCTCTCTCCATCCATCTCTCCATCCATCTCTCTACCTCTCTCATCCATCCATCTCTCTCCATCCATCTCTCTACCTCTCTCCATCCATCTCTCTACCTCTCTCTCCATCCATCTCACCTCTCTCCATCCATCTCTCTACCTCTCTCCATCCATCTCTACCTCTCACTCCATCCTCTCTCCATCCATCCATCTCTACCTCTCTCTCCATCCATCTCTCTACCTCTCTCTCCATCCATCTCTCTACCTCTCTCTCCATCCATCTCTCTACCTCTCTCTCCCATCCATCTCTCTCCATCCTCTCTCTCCATCCATCTCTCTACCTCTCTCTCCATCCATCTCTCTACCTCTCTCTCCATCCATCTCTCTACCTCTCTCTCCATCCATCTCTCTACCTCTCTCTCCATCCATCTCTCTACCTCTCTCTCCATCCATCTCTCTACCTCTCTCTCCATCCATCTCTCTACCTCTCTCTCCATCCATCTCTCTACCTCTCTCCATCCATCTCTCTCTCTCTCCATCCATCTCTCTACCTCTCTCTCCATCCATCTCTCTACCCTCTCTAACCCTCTCTCTCTACCTCTCTCCTCCATCTCTCTCTCTTTCTCTCTCCATCCATCTCTCTCTCTCTCCATCCATCTCTCTCTCTCCATCCTCTCTCTCCTCTCTTTCTCTCTCTCCTCCTCTCTCCATCCATCTCTGTATTCATCTCCATCCATCTCTCTCCATCCATCTCTCTACCTCTATCTCCATCCATCTCTCTACCTCTCTCTCCATCCATCTCTCTACATCTCTATCTCCATCCATCTCTCTACCTCTCTCTCCATCCATCTCTCTACCTCTCTCTCCATCCATCTCTCTACCTCTCTCTCCATCCATCTCTCCTCTCTCTCCATCCATCTCTCTACCTCTCTCCATCCATCTCTCTACCTCTCTCTCCATCCATCTACCTCTCTACCTCTACCTCTCTCTCCATCCATCTCTCTACCTCTCTCCATCCATCCATCTCTCTCTCCATCTCTCTCCATCCATCTCTCTACCTCTCTCTCCATCCATCTCTCCATCCATCTCTCCATCCATCTCTCTCTCATCCATCCATCTCTACCTCTCTCTCCATCCATCTCTCTACCTCTCTCTCCATCCATCTCTCCATCCATCTCTCTACCTCTCTCTCCATCCATCTCTCCACCTCTCTCCATCCATCTCTCTACCTCTCTCTCCATCCATCTCTCTACCTCTCTCTCCATCCATCTCTCCATCCATCTCTCTACCTCTCTCTCCATCCATCTCTCTACCTCTCTCTCCATCCATCTCTCCATCCATCTCTCTACCTCTCTCTCCATCCATCTCTCTACCTCTCTCTCCATCCATCTCTCACCTCTCTCTCCATCCATCTCTCTACCTCTCTCTCCATCCATCTCTCTACCTCTCTCCATCCATCTCTCTACCTCTCTCTCCATCCATCTCTCTACCTCTCTCTCCATCCATCTCTCTACCTCTCTCTCCATCCATCTCTCTACCTCTCTCTCCATCCATCTCTCTACCTCTCTCTCCATCCATCTCTCTACCTCTCTCTCCATCCATCTCTCTACCTCTCTCTCCATCCATCTCTCTACCTCTCTCTCCATCCATCTCTCTACCTCTCTCTCCATCCATCTCTCTACCTCTCTCTCCATCCATCTCTCTACCTCTCACTCCATCCATCTCTCTACCTCTCTCTCCATCCATCTCTCTACCTCTCACTCCATCCATCTCTACCTCTCTCTCCATCCATCTCTCTACCTCTCATCTCTCTATCCATCTCTCTCTCTCCATCCATCTCTCTACCTCTCTCCATCCATCTCTACCTCTCTCTCATCCATCCATCTCTCTCTACCTCTCTCTCCATCCATCTCTACCTCTCCTCCTCTCTCCATCCATCTCTCTATCCATCTCTCTACCTCTCTCCATCCATCTCTCTACCTCTCTCTCCATCCATCTCTCTACCTCTCTCTCCATCCATCTCTCTACCTCTCTCTCTCCATCCATCTCTCTCTCTCTCCATCCATCTCTCTCCATCCATCTCTCTATCTCTCCTCTCTCTCCATCCATCTCTCTACCTCTCTCTCCATCCATCTCTCACCTCTCTCCATCCATCTCTCTCTCTCCATCCATCTCTCTACCTCTCTCCTCCATCCATCTCTCTACCTCTCTCTCCATCCATCTCCATCCATCTCTCTACCTCTCACTCCATCCATCTCTCTACCTCTCTCTCCATCCATCTCTCTACCTCTCTCTCCATCCATCTCTCCATCCATCTCTCTACCTCTCTCTCCATCCATCTCTCTACCTCTCTCCATCCATCTCTCTACCTCTCTCTCCATCCATCTCTACCTCTCACTCCATCCATCTCTCTATCCTCTCTCTACCTCTCTCCATCCATCTCTCTACCTCTCTCTCCATCCATCTCTCACCTCTCTCTCCATCCACCTCTCTCTACCTCTCTCTCCATCCATCTCTCCACCTCTCTCTCCATCCATCTCTCTATCCTCTCTCTCCATCTCATCTCTCCATCCATCTCTCTCACTCCACCTCTCTCTCCTCTCTCTCCATCCATCTCTACCTCTCTCTCCATCCATCTCTCCATCTCTCTCCATCCATCTCTCTACCTCTCTCTCCATCCATCTCTCTACTCATCTCTCCTCTCCATCCATCCATCTCTCTACCTCTCTCTCCATCCATCTCTCCTCCATCCATCTCTCATCCATCTCTCTCCACCTCTCTCTCCATCCATCTCTCCTCTCTCTCCATCCATCCATCTCCATCCATCTCTCCTCTCTCTCCATCTCTCTCCACCTCTCTCTCCATCTCTCTCCACCTCTCTCCTCCATCTCCATCTCTCCATTCTCTCTCTCCATCCATCTCTCACCTCTCTCTCTCCATCCATCTCTCTCCACCCTCTCTCTCCATCCATCTCTCCACCTCTCTCTCCATCCATCTCTCCACCTCTCTCTCCATTCATCTCTCCATCTCTCTCTCCATCCATCTCTCCACCTCTCTCTCCATTCATCTCTCCACCTCTCTCTCCATCCATCTCTCCACCTCTCTCTCCATTCATCTCTCCACCTCTCTCTCCATTCATCTCTCCACCTCTCTCTCCATCCATCTCTCCACCTCTCTCTCCATTCATCTCTCCACCTCTCTCTCCATCCATCTCTCCACCTCTCTCTCCATTCATCTCTCCACCTCTCTCTCCATTCCATCTCTCCACCTCTCTCCATCCATCTCTCCACCTCTCTCTCCATCCATCTCTCCACCTCACTCTCCATCCATCTCTCCACCTCTCTCTCCATCATCTCCACCTCTCTCTCCATCCATCTCTCCACCTCTCTCCATCCATCTCTCCACCTCTCTCTCCATCCATCTCTCTCTCCATCCTCTCTCACCTCTCTCTCCATCCATCTCTCCACCTCTCTCTCCATCCATCTCTCCACCTCTCTCCATCCATCTCTCCACCTCTCTCCTCATCCTCTCTCTCTCCATCCATCTCTCTCCTCCATCCATCTCTCACCTCTCTCTCCATCCATCTCTCACCTCTCTCTCCATCCATCTCTCCACCTCTCTCTCCATCCATCTCTCCACCTCTCTCATCCATTCTCTCCACCTCTCTCTCCATCCATCTCTCACCTCTCCTCTCCATCCACCTCTCTCTCATCCATCTCACCTCTCTCTCCATCCATCTCTCCACCTCTCTCTCCATCCATCTCTCCACCTCTCTCTCCATTCATCTCTCTACCTCTCTCTCCATCTTTCTTTCCCATCTCTCTACCTCTCTCTCCATCCATCTCTCTATTCATCTCTCCATCTCTCTCTCCATTCATCTCTCCACCTCTCTCTCCATCTTTCTTTCCATTCATCTCTCCACCTCTCTCTCCATCTTTCTTTCCATTCATCTCTCCACCTCTCTCTCCATCTTTCTTTCCATTCATCTCTCTACCTCTCTCTCCATCATTCATCTCTCCACCTCTCTCTCCATCTTTCTTTCCATTCATCTCTCCACCTCTCTCTCCATCTTTCTTTCCATTCATCTCTCCACCTCTCTCTCCATCTTTCTTTCCATTCATCTCTCCACCTCTCTCTCCATCTTTCTTTCCATTCATCTCTCCACCTCTCTCTCCATCCATCTCTCCACCTCTCTCTCCATCCATCTCTCCACCTCTCTCTCCATCCATCTCTCCACCTCTCTCTCCATTCATCTCTCCACCTCTCTCTCCATCCATCTCTCCACCTCTCTCTCCATTCATCTCTCCACCTCTCTCTCCATCCATCTCTCCACCTCTCTCTCCATCCATCTCTCCACCTCTCTCTCCATTCATCTCTCCACCTCTCTCTCCATCCATCTCTCCACCTCTCTCCATTCTCTCCACCTCTCTCTCCATCCATCTCTCCACCTCTCTCTCCATTCATCTCTCCATCTCACTCTCCATCCGTCTCTCCACCTCTCTCTCCATTCATCTCTCCACCTCTCTCTCCATCTTTCTTTCCATTCATCTCTCCACCTCTCTCTCCATTCATCTCTCCACCTCTCCGTCTCTCCACCTCTCTCTCCATTCATCTCTCCACCTCTCCATCTCTCCACCTCTCTCTCCATTCATCTCTCCACCTCTCCGTCTCTCCACCTCTCCGTCTCTCCACCTCTCCGTCTCTCCACCTCTCCGTCTCTCCACCTCTCCGTCTCTCCACCTCTCCGTCTCTCCACCTCTTTCCGCCACCTTCCTTCAGCCCAGATTGATGGCTGGCTTTACTTTATTGTAGTGTTATTGACCAGCAGCGTGGCTGTCAGTGGTGCATAAAATTAACACTGTGTTATAGGGCCATGGATTCCTGTCTACCTCCTGACAAGATAACCCATTATCGGAGAGAGCGCCACTGCTAATTTGTTTTTGTTTATTCAGAAGTGTAAAGTAACAGGGAGGAGGGATGGAGGGGGGGATTGAGGGAGGAGGGATGGTGGGAGGTAGGAGGGAGAGTGATGGAGGGAGGGAGGGTGAGCCCCAATATTAACTCAATTACCTGCTGATTCCAGCTAGGCAGGTAGCCCAGGGACATCGAAAGAGGGCCCGGCCCGGCCGCCCACTAATCTCCAGCAGGGCTAATTACATCAGGCTGCTCAGCCTTAATTAACTAATCTTTACTCCATTTTAGCTGTTTAATGCTGCACACGCCCCAGCATCATTACTTTAATTGCCAGCGTTGGTTCGACCAATAGGACATTGACCTCTGTCCTGAATGAGGAGTCGTCAACTTCGACAATCGTCTCTCTCTCTCTTTCTCTCTCTCTCTCTCTCTCTCTCTCTTTCTCTCTCTCTCTCTCTCTCTCTCTCTCTCTCTCTCTCTCTCTCTCTCTCTCTCTCTCTCTCTCTCTCTCTCTCTCTCTCTCTCTCTCTCTCTCTCTCTCTCTCTCTCTCTCTCTCTCTCTCTCTCTCTCTCTCTCTCTCTCTCTCTCTCTCTCTCTTTCTCTCTCTCTCTCTCTCTCTCTCTCTCTCTCTCTCTCTCTCTCTCTCTCTCTCTCTCTCTCTCTCTCTCTCTCTCTCTCTCTCTCTGTCTCTGCATAAAGTCATTGACAGTTTCCTTTAATTGTTTCTGTGCACCTGTTTGAAAGAAGGACTGTCTTTCTGTTTTTATACAACTATTATGCTGTAACACATGTATCATATTTTATTGTAGTTTATTATGTTGTAATATGTTAATTATATTGTAATGTGTTAATTATATTGTAATGTGTGTATTATAGCGTATTATATTGTAATATGTGTATTATATTGTAATGTGTGTATTATATTGTAATGTGTGTATTATATTGTAATATGTGTATTATAGTGTATTATATTGTAATATGTGTATTATATTGTAATATGTGTATTATATTGTAATATGTGTATTATATTGTAATGTGTGTATTATGTTGTAATATGTGTATTATAGTGTATTATATTGTAATATGTGTATTATATTGTAATATGTGTATTATATTGTAATATGTGTATTATAGCGTATTATATTGTAATGTATGTATTATAGCGTATTATATTGTAATATGTGTATTATAGCGTATTATATTGTAATATGTGTATTATATTGTAATATGTGTATTATATTGTAATATGTGTATTATAGCGTATTATATTGTAATATGTGTATTATAGTGTATTATATTGTAATGTGTGTATTATATTGTATTATATTGTAATATGTGTATTATAGTGTATTATATTGTAATATGTGTATTATAGTGTATTATATTGTAATATGTGTATTATATTGTAATATGTGTATTATATTGTAATATGTGCATTATATAATATTGTAATATATTGTATTACATGGTAATGTGTATTATATTGTAATATGTGTAAGATATTATATTGTAATATGTGTATTATACAATATTATTACATTACATTACATTTAAGTCATTTAGCAGACGCTCTTATCCAGAGCGACTTATTATAATATGTGTATAATATAATACTATATTGTAATATGTGTAAGATATTATATTGTCATGTGTATTATATTGTAATATGTGTATTATACTATATTATATTGTAATATGTGTATTATATTGTAATATGTGTATTATATTGTAATATGTGTATTATACTATATTATATTGTAATATGTGTATTATACTATATTATATTGTAATATGTGTATTATACTATATTATATTGTAATATGTGTATTATATTGTAATATGTGTATTATATTGTAATATGTGTATTATACTATATTATATTGTAATATGTGTATTATATTGTAATATGTGTATTATACTATATTATATTGTAATATGTGTATTATATTGTAATATGTGTATTATATTGTAATATGTGTATTATACTATATTATATTGTAATATGTGTATTATATTGTAATATGTGTATTATATTGTAATATGTGTATTATATTGTAATATGTGTATTATACTATATTATATTGTAATATGTGTATTATTTAGCAATAAGACTTGAGGGGGTGTGGTATATGGCCAACATACTATGGCTAAGTGCTGTTCTTAGACACGACCTAACGCGGATTGTATTATAAACTGGGTGGTTTGAGCCCTGAATGCCAATTGGCTGACAGCCATGGTATATCAGAACGTATACCACGCGTACGACAAAACATTCATTTTAACTTTTCTAGTTACGTTGGTAACCAATTTATAATAGCAATAAGGCACCTCAATATACAACGGCTAAAGGCTGTATGCAGGCACTCCCTCCCGTGTTGCTTGGTGCGTAAGAAGAGCCCTTAGCCGTGGTATATTGGCCATATACCACACCCCCTCGGACCTTATTGCTTAATGATATTGTAATATGTGTGTTATATTGTAATCTTGTTTAGTGGCCAGTAATGTGATTGAAAGTAGCCGGTGCCATATATCATCGTCAGATGAGAGCTTGCTGCGCCGGGCACAGGCAGCCTGTCCTATGAAATAACAGCTTATAGCAAGATTGATCACCCTGAACCGACACGGGGTGGAAACCAAATGGAAACAATTACTTTTTATGATGTGAATCATTAACACTAAGCTTATTAAATGTATAAAGACATTTAAAAAAACATTTTTTATTTCATTTAAACTCTCAGGAAGTTGAACTCAAAACACCTGAAACTGGTAAATAAATACATGTCGTTTTAAATCTCTATTTTTCCTCGTTTTTTTTAAAATCTTTAAGATTTACTAGAGAGTAAAGGACAAAGGGGACAGCTTACGTCGAGTTCGGAAGACTGAAACCCAGACAACTCACAGCCTGCCGGTGTACATATCCTGACAATGTATTTGACCTCGTAACACAGGAATTACCGTGTCATTGATTGACACTGTATAATAACTATGACCAATAAGCATCAACATGTTTACTTATGAATAAATACCGAGTACCAAGTATCAAATGCATATTTCATTCATTGTAAACATATATAAGCATAACCATTAAAAGTAAAACATAATTCAATAAGAATTCGTGAAATGTTATAATATTTATAACTATTTATAATGGCTTGTTTTTTTATATATTTTTTGTACTTTGTATAAAGTGTAAATCTAAAACTAAATCTTTTTTGTGTTCTGTCTCTGAAACATTCAGAACAAATAATACATATTAAAAATGAAGAATAAAGACAATTTAATGAAGTTAAAAGCTGTATTTTATTTCTAAATATGCTACAAGCAAATGGCAAAACAAAACATCTCTTTCACCTGTCGAATGTATGTTTGTAACCCCTGAGCGTTTCCATAACACACTGGACACGTCCAAAATGGACTGAAGGAAGGAAAGAAATATGGAACGTTTCACACACAGTGAATGATCTAAAATCTACCCGCATAGCTAAAATACTAAGTAAACAACATGTTATATAAGTAATAAGTACATAAGTGAGAATCGTTTTCGTTCTTATTCGTCCATTTTACATGTGAGTCATTTAGCAGACGCTCTCATCCAGAGACACTTACAGCCAATGCTGTTGTTTCATTTTTTGGGGGTTCAAACTTTCTTCTCTGTGATTGGGTGTCTTTTCCTTTAAAGAAGTTCATCTCTGGCTGTTTTTTTTATTTTTTATTAATTGTCTTTGGTTACACGATTTACATGATTGTACTGTGGTCTTGTTTCACCGTCAGCAAAGCTGCTCAATGATTGGCTAACTGTTTTGAATTGTATCGCCTCCAAAGCTGAGATGTTTTATATTTATACAAGAAGTGCAATCACACAACATGGATTTAAATTAAAAAGTGAAGGACCGACATGAATTTAAGTTGTAGTTTTTCTTGCATGCACCCTCCAGTGTAGGAGATGAAAAAATAACAATAACAATGGAAAAACAAAACATCAATTAAATGTAACAAATAAAATATAATATAACAGCCACCCTGACAGAGGCCGACTGGATGGTTTTGAAGTGGCAGACTGCATCAAAGCATTGGATAGATGATGCCTCCACAGGAAGTGACATAGTTATGACAGACTATTCTGCTCTTTTTAAGTCCAACCCCAATGTCCACACTATCATACTGCTACAGAATGTAGCAATGGGGATCTATGGTTCCAACATTCTAAGTGGTATTCTAGTTTAAACATCGGAACGTAGCCTTACACTGTATATCAGAACACCTTTTAATACATCCACATCAAGGCCTGATTTCCTGAAGAACTCTTGTTTTTTTCAAAGTTAAACACTGGATTTAATAACAGAATACAACCACCTTCAATAACCAGAACTGAACACCTGAAAACTCTATTCATTTCAGCGGCTGACCAGCCGTTTGCAGGGTTCCCTACTTTTTTAACCGTTTTACAGTTGAGCATTGTTCCCTTTTAGATGACATTAAGTTACAAGATATATTACACATTCTTTACCCTCTTTATCAACACAATAACAGACAAGAGCTGTACTATATTGTGTACATTAAATAATCCTGGCATTTCCCACGAAAACAAAAACACAGACCAGCATTGTGAAGAGGTTGCTTCCTTCACGACCTAAAGGCTCCCAGGTACGTGTGTTTTTTTGTATCACATTTTGTGTTCAAACACAATGTGTAAGTGTAAAAAAAGAAAAAGGCTAAACGTAGAAACTGGCGATTAAGATTGTGTTCATGTTCATGTTTGGTTGGCACAGTCAATAACAAATGAGGTAGATAGATGTGTGATCATACAATATTCCCTTCTTTGGTATAACTATACAACATATGAAATATCCAGTGATCTTTTGAAATAAAAAAAACACATTTTCAAGTGGCTTTACAATAAAATCAATAGAAATTAAATATGTGAGGTATATTTTGAATCCACTCTGTGTTTATATATATATATA
Source organism: Oncorhynchus gorbuscha (assembly GCF_021184085.1). Classification (NCBI taxonomy): domain Eukaryota; kingdom Metazoa; phylum Chordata; class Actinopteri; order Salmoniformes; family Salmonidae; genus Oncorhynchus; species Oncorhynchus gorbuscha. The sequence goes on from NC_060177.1 coordinate 94,954,718, forward strand.
TATATATATATATATATATATATATATATATATATATATATATATATATATATATATATATATATATATAGAGGTAAAGAGGTAATTGTCTGTCTGTGTTAGAAAATACTCTTAAAATGGGTTTCAAAATATAGAGTGGTATAGATGAATGCAAGGTTACAGACCCAGATCTAAACATAAAAAATACAAATACAATTTGAAATTATATGTTTAACAGACTTAATAAAAAATCAATATCTTCATATGGTTTCCCATTTCCCTTCACAATAAAAAATACAGTATCTTATGACGCAAAGCAGAGAGAGAGAGAGAGGGGGGAGGGAGGGACAGAGAGAGAGGGAGGAAGGGACAGAGGGAGGGAGGGACAAAGAGGGAGAGAGAGGGAGGGAGGGGAGGGGGAGGGAGGGAGGGAGGGAGGGAGGGAGGGAGGGAGGGAGGGAGGGAGGGAGGGAGGGAGGGAGGGAGGGACAAAGAGGGAGGGAGGGAGGGAGGGAGGGAGGGAGGGACAAAGAGGGAGAGAGAGATAGAGGGATGGAGGGACAAAGAGAGAGAGTGAGAAAGAGAGAGTGAGAGAGAGGGACAAAGAGGGAGAGAGATAGAGAGGGAGGGAGGGACAAAGAGAGGGAGTGAGAAAGAGAGAGTGAGAGAGAGGGACAAAGAGAGAGAGAGAGAGAGAGAGAGAGAGGAGGGAGGGAGGGAGGGAAAAGAGAGGGAGTGAGAGAGGGTGAGGGAGAGAGAGAGGGAGTGAGAGAGGGACAAAGAGAGGGAGAGAGAGAGGGAGGGAGGGACAAAGAGAGGGAGAGAGAGAGGGAGGGAGGGACAAAGAGAGGGAGAGAGAGAGAGAGAGAGAGAGAGAGAGGGACAAAGAGAGGGAGAGAGAGAGGGAGGGAGGGACAAAGAGAGGGAGAGAGAGAGAGAGAGGGACAAAGAGAGGGAGAGAGAGAGGGAGAGAGAGAGAGAGAGAGAGAGAGAGAGGACAAAGAGAGGGACAAAGAGAGAGAGGGAGGGAGGGACAAAGAGAGGGAGAGAGAGAGAGGGACAAAGAGAGGGAAATAGTGAGTATGGAGAAACTCTCCAATGTCAGACACAAGTGCACTTCAAAAGAAAGACGGGGTGCCAGTCACTAGATAAAGCCACTGTGTGATTGATGATTAGATCAGTGCTCCAACACCTACAGCCTCGTTCTGCTGTTCTACATTATGTGTTTAACCCACATATCTCCTTGTGCTGAGTAATATGTTGAACTGGTCTACAGATTGGGCTCCCAGGACTAACTAGAACCACCCACCAGGGGATAGTCCTACCAGCAGGTATGTTTCCGTCTGATTGCAAAGATAACGCCTTCACCAGAAAACGTTGCTGGTAATAAATTATTCATACTATGTGTGAGCTTAAATCAATGTCGAATGTGTCGCAACATCATATTTAATCAGAGCCATCGTGCAATCTCTCTTCTGTGAGAAGGCTTCGTTAAGAGGCTCTGACCAGGACCGACAGTGTCGAACGCTCTAGGTTACTAGGCTATTTGGTTTACCTCTTTACTGACGAAGGCATGTCTTGACGCTCTAGCTATTGTCCCACAGCATTAAACAATGTGTTGATATAGCGAGCAGCATCGATTGATCAGAGCTTCAATAGATAGATAGATAATAGATAGATAGATAATAGATAGATAGATAACACGATATGTTCTAAAAGAAAGAAAGAAGGAATTACGTTTCCCTGATTCTGTGAGATGTGCTTAGTCAGGATGTGCTTGTGATATACAGTATGTCCTTAGTTTGGTCATTTGGTTCCACTATTGTATCTGTGCTGTCTGTGTATGTTATAGTTTTTATTCTTTACTTTCTTTTCATTGATTACTCTTGTTTTTCTTTGGTTATTAGCTTAAAGTAGCAATCTTCTCTGGTTTGTGATCAAAAACAAGAAGAAAACTAAAGATTTTCAGTGACAATGAAATGGCCTCCCATGCCTAGCAGAGGTTTCAAACAAGCCATACTACAGATCAGGGTTGGGGTCAATTCCATTTCTATTCCAGAAAACTCAGGAAGTACACTGAATGCTAACTCTCTTTAATGCTTTTCAATTAGGAAAATGTGGAATTAGAATTTTGGTTTATTTTCTGAATTGACGATTTTAAAATGGAATTGACCCCCAACCCTGCTACAGGTTAACAAGCATTTCTCTCTTCGGGTACGAGGTCAAGAATCCTCTCTTCTGTTGGAGGAGCTGCAGACAGACAGACAGACAGACAGACAGACAGACAGACAGACAGACAGACAGACAGACAGACAGACAGACAGACAGACAGACAGACAGACAGACAGACAGACAGACAGACAGACAGACAGACAGACAGACAGACAGACAGACAGACAGACAGACAGACAGACAGACAGACAGACAGACAGACAGACAGACAGACAGACAGACAGACAGAGAGCCAACATGTCTCAGTCTCTCGGTGTCTTTGTCCCACAGTTCCTTGCGTCTAATGATGTGTCACCACGTATATCTTTACCTATATGTTTACACTGCTCCAAACTGAGCAGCTGTTCTCAGGAAACACGACAAAGACAGCAGAATGTATCTGAATACACACAGGGTTCAGAGGTCCTCTACATACCATTCAGAGGTCAGAGTTCAGAGGTCAGAGTTCAGAGGAAGGAAAGAGAATAGAGCAAGAGAGAATTTGATTTTTCTACAGAAGTATTTTCTCAGTAAATAAAACTTTTTATTTTCATTCTTTCAACTTGAATAAGGGAGTTTGAGAAAGGGAGGAGAAAGAGGAAGAGGAGGAGGAAGGGAAAAACCACCTTCAAAAACAATAGAAGTATTTTCTTCTGGTATCTCAGACCGCTTGTTGTCTTTGGGGAATGATGGGGGCAGGGGGGTTAGCGGGTGGAGCTGTGAGTGGGTCTCAGCTCAGGGGGAGGAGTTTCCATGTCCGTGGACCGAGGATGAGGAGGAGGAAGAGGAGCAGGACGGTTGGATCTGTATGGAGGAGGAGTTCATCCCCGGACTGGTCTTTCCCTGAGAGAAGGTGTCATTCTGGTTCTGGACCCGGTGACCGCCCAGCATCGTAGGGAGGGAGGGCTTCCTGGCAAACAGAACACCTGGAGGGACGGAGAGAGGGAGGGAGGAGACCTCCTGTAGTACCTTATGATCTGTGAACTGTACATGATACAGACAACATCTTGGGAGTCATAATACCTTATGATCTGTGAACTGTACATGGTACAGACCACATCCAGGTTGTATCACAACCGGCCGTGATTTGGAGTCCCATAGGGCGGAGCACAATTGGCCCAGGCGTCGTCCAGGGTTTGTTGTAGACCATCATTGTAAATAAGAATTTGTTCTTAACTGACTTGACTTGTTAAATAAAAGTTCATTATACTCCTTATAGCTCTAACATTTGGAGAATGGCTAGATTCTGAAATAGTAATTTCTACATGAATTTATTCAACATCAATATGAATATTTAATGTCTCAAACTACCTTATTTGATTTTTTTCATTTTAAGACATGTTGTTTGGAACGATATACTTTACATCACATTTCCAGAGTGGGCTCTCTGCTAATTCTGAAGTTATGATCAATTTTATAACACAGCAAATGGTAAATGGTTTCAAAGGGAACTCCCTCTGCTCGTGACTTGCTGAACGATCCTAAAGGACAACTGTGATCAGTCACTGACCTACATGACACTTCTAAAATGTGTCATATCATTAAACGTAGCAGAGAGCCCCGCTCTGGAAATGTGACCTTTATAAAGAGTATATTGTTCCAAACATTTTGTTTAAAAGAGTTGTTTTTGAGATATTCATATATCTTCATATGTATTCATATGTTGAATGAATTAATGTGACAAAATAAAATCTTCAAGACATGTCAAGACATGCTCCATATTTGAGAGCACATTATATGGAGTATAACCAAGATGTTGTCTGTATTATGTACAGTTCACAGATCATAAGATCTTATAGGATGCATGTACAGGTCTAAACAGGGCCTAAAATGGACACTTTCATCATTACATATTTGTTTTATTACTCCCACTACTACTAATGCTACTAATGCTACTAATGCTACTACTACTACTAATGCTACTACTACTACAACTGATACTAATGCTACTACTGCTACTAATGCTACTAATGCTACTACTACTACTACTGCTACTAATGCTACAACTGCTACTAATGCTACTAATGCTACAACTGATACTACTACTACTAATGCTACTACTACTACTACTACTACTGCTACTAATGCTACTAATGCTACTAATGCTACTAATGCTACTAATGCTACTACTACTACTACTACTACTACTACTACTACTACTACTACTGCTACTAATGCTACTAATGCTACTAATGCTACTACTGCTACTACTACTACTACTGCTACTAATGCTACTAATGCTACTAATGCTACTAATGCTACTACTACTACTACTACTACTACTGCTACTAATGCTACTAATGCTACTACTGCTACTAATGCTACTACTACTACTACTACTACTAATGCTACAACTGATACTAATGCTACAACTGATACTAATGCTACTACTGCTACTACTACTGCTACTACTGATACTACTACTACTACTACTGCTACTACTGCTACTAATGCTACTACTACTACTACTACTACTAATGCTACAACTGATACTAATGCTACAACTGATACTAATGCTACTACTGCTACTACTACTGCTACTACTGATACTACTACTACTACTACTGCTACTAATGCTACTAATGCTACTACTGCTACTAATGCTACTACTACTACTACTACTACTAATGCTACAACTGATACTAATGCTACAACTGATACTAATGCTACTACTGCTACTACTACTGCTACTACTGATACTACTACTACTACTACTGCTACTACTGATACTACTAATGCTACTAATGCTACTACTACTACTACTACTACTACTACTACTGATACTAATGCTACAACTGATACTAATGCTACTACTGCTACTACTACTGCTACTACTGATACTACTACTACTACTACTACTACTAATGCTACAACTGATACTAATGCTACTACTGCTACTACTACTGCTACTACTGATACTACTACTACTACTACTGCTACTACTGATACTACTAATGCTACTAATGCTACTACTACTACTACTACTACTACTACTACTGATACTAATGCTACAACTGATACTAATGCTACTACTGCTACTACTACTGCTACTACTGATACTACTACTACTACTACTGCTACTACTGATACTACTAATGCTACTAATGCTACTACTACTACTACTACTACTACTACTACTGATACTACTAATGCTACTACTGATACTACTGCTACTACTACTGATACTACTGCTACTAATGCTACAACTGATACTACTACTACTACTACTACTACTACTACTAATGCTACTAATGCTACTACTGATACTACTGCTACTACTACTGATACTACTAATGCTACTAATGCTACTACTACTACTACTACTACTACTACTACTGATACTACTAATGCTACTAATGCTACTACTACTACTACTACTACTACTACTACTACTACTACTACTACTACTACTACTACTACTACTGCTACTACTGATACTACTACTACTACTGCTACTAATGCTACTACTGATACTACTGCTACTACTGCTACTAATGCTACTACTACTACTACTGCTACAACTGATACTACTGCTACTACTGCTACTAATGCTACTACTACTACTACTGCTACTAATGCTACTACTACTACTACTGCTACAACTGATACTACTGCTACTAATGCTACTAATGCTACAACTGATACTACTGCTACTACTGCTACTAATGCTACTACTACTACTACTGCTACTAATGCTACTACTACTACTACTGCTACAACTGATACTACTGCTACTAATGCTACTAATGCTACTACTACTACTACTGCTACTAATGCTACTACTACTACTACTGCTACAACTGATACTACTGCTACTACTGCTACTAATGCTACTAATGCTACTACTACTACTGCTACTAATGCTACTACTACTACTACTGCTACTAATGCTACAACTGATACTACTACTGATACTGCTACTACTGATACTACTACTGCTACTAATGCTACTACTGATACTACTGCTACTACTACTGATACTACTACTACTACTACTAATGCTACTAATGCTACTAATGCTACTACTACTACTACTAATGCTACTAATGCTACTACTACTACTACTACTACTACTACTACTACTACTAATGCTACTACTACTACTACTACTACTAATGCTACAACTGATACTACTACTACTACTAATGCTACAACTGATACTACTACTACTACTACTACTAATGCTACAACTGATACTACTACTACTACTAATGCTACAACTGATACTACTACTACTACTAATGCTACAACTGATACTACTACTACTACTAATGCTACAACTGATACTACTACTACTACTACTACTACTACTAATGCTACAACTGCTACTACTACTACTACTACTACTCCCACTACTACTAATGCTACAACTGATACTACTACTACTACTACTACTCCCACTACTACTAATGCTACTACTGATACTACTACTACTACTACTACTCCCACTACTACTAATGCTACTACTGATACTACTACTACTACTGCTACTAATGCTACTAATGCTACTACTACTACTACTACTGATACTACTACTAATGCTACAACTGATACTACTACTACTACTAATGCTACAACTGATACTACTACTACTACTGCTACTAATGCTACTAATGCTACTACTACTACTACTACTGATACTGCTACTAATGCTACAACTGATACTACTACTACTACTACTACTACTACTACTACTACTACTAATGATACTACTACTACTACTACTACTACTACTACTAATGCTACTACTGATACTACTACTACTACTGATACTACTACTACTAATGATACTACTACTACTACTACTACTACTACTACTACTACTACTGCTACTAATGATACTACTACTACTACTACTACTACTACTACTACTACTAATGCTACTACTACTACTACTACTACTAATGCTACAACTGATACTACTACTACTACTACTACAGTTTCTACAATGAATACTACTACTACTACTACTGTAATGCACAATTGATACTACTACTACTACTACTACTAATGCTACAACTGATACTACTACTACTACTAATGTTACTACTGCTACGACTACTGATACTACTACTACTACTACTACTACTACTACTACTACTACTACTACTAATGCTACAACTGATACTACTACTACTACTAATGTTACTACTGCTACGACTACTACTACTACTACTACTACTACTACTACTACTACTACTACTACTACTACTACTACTACTACTACTAATGCTACTATTGATACTACTACTACTACTAATGTTACTACTGCTACTACTACTGATACTACTGCTACTACTAATGCTACTACTGCTACTACTACTGATACTACTGCTACTACTACTACTTCTGATACTACTGCTACTACTACTGATACTACTGCTACTACTAATGCTACTACTGCTACTACTACTGATACTACTGATACTACTGCTACTACTGATACTACTACTGATACTACTGCTACTACTGATACTACTGCTACTACTAATGCTACTACTGCTACTACTGCTACTACAGATACTACTCTGATACTACTGCTACTACTGCTACTACTGATACTACTGCTACTACTGCTCCTACTGATACTACTACTACTAATGCTACTACTGCTACTACTGATACTACTACTACTACTAATGCTACTACTACTACTGATACTACTGCTACTACTACTACTACGACTACTGATACTACTACTGCTACTACCACTGCTACTACTAATGCTACTACTACTGATACTACTACTACTACTACTACCATGACTACTGATACTATTACTACTAATGCTACTACTGATACTACTGCTACTACTACTGATACTACTACTGCTACTAGTAATGCTACTACTACTGATACTACTACTACTACTAATACTACTGCTACTGATACTACTAATACTACTACTACTACTGACTATGCTACTACTCCAGTCTACTACTACTACTACTAGTCTACTCACTGACTACTACTACACTCCACTACCTCACTGAGCATACGTTTCAGACACTCCAGTCTACTACTAATGCGTTTCAGACACTCCAGTCTACCTCACTGAGCATAGCTACTCAGACTACTACTACTCACTGCTACGTTTAGTAATGCTACTACTACTGAGATACTACTCCAGTCTACTCACTAATACTACTGCTACTGATACTACTCAGACACTCCAGTCTACCTCACTACTACGTTTCAGACACTCCAGTCTACTCACTGACATACTACTACTCCACTACCTCACTAATGCTACTACTGACACTCCAGTCTACCTCACTGAGCTACTACACTCCACTACTCACTGATACTACAGATACTCCAGTCTACTCACTACTAGCGTTTCAGATGCTCCAGTCTACCTCACTGAGCATACTACTACTACTACTACTACTACTGATACTACTGCTCCACTACTACTGATACTACAGACACTCCACTACTACTAATGCTACTACTCCAGATACCTACTGAGCATACTACTACTGATATTACTGCTCACTGATATACTATTCAAAACTCCAGTCTACCTCACTACATAGCTTTCAGACACCAGTCTACCTCACTGAGCATACTTCAGACACTCCAGTCTACCTCTACTGAGCATGCTTCAGACACTAGTCTACTCACTACTGCTGCTACTACACTCCAGCTACTCATACTACTACAACACTCCAGTCTACTCACTGCATACGTTTCAGACACTCCAGTCTACCTCACTGAGCATAGCGTTTCAGCTACTGATACTACTCACTGAGCTACTGCTACACTGCTACCTCACTGAGCATAGCGTTTCAGACACTCCAGTCTACTCACTGAGCTAGCTTTCAGACACTAGTCTACTCACTGAGCATAGTTACCAGACACTCCAGTCTACTCACTGATACTAGCTTTCACCACTACTACTACTACTGATACTAGCGTTTCAGACACTAGTCTACCTCACTGATACTAGCTACTGACACTCCAGTCTACCTCACTGAGCTACTACAGATACTCCAGTCTACCTCACTGAGCTAGCTGATACTACTACCTACTGATACTACTACTACTCATACTACTTCTACTACTCCTACTCACTGAGCTGATACTACTACCTCACTGAGCTGCTACACTACTACTACTGCTACTGACACTCCAGTCTACCTACTGAGCATTTACATTTACAGACACTCATTTACCAGACTGAGCTCGTTATCCAGAGCACTTACAAATTGGTGCATTCACTGATACTACTACTAGCATGATACTACTACCTCTACTGAGCATACTGATACTACTACTACAACTACAGATACTACTCACTGAGCATAGCGTTTCAGATACTACTACTCAAGATACTACTACTACTCACTGAGCTACTGATCCACTACCTACTGAGCAACTACGTTTCAGACACTCCAGTCTACCTCACTGATACTAGCGTTTCAGACTACTAGTCTACTACTCACTGAGCTACTACTGATACTCCAGTCTACTACTGATACTCACTACTACTACTACTGAGCTACTACACTCCAGTCTACCTCACTACTAGCGTTTCAGACACTCCAGTCTACCTCACTACTCCTCAGACACTCCAGTCTACTACTAATACTACTGATACTACTACTCACTGAGCTACGTTTCAGACACTACACTCTACTACTACTACTGATACTACTACTAATGATACTACTACTACTGATACTACTACTACAACTACTGATACTACTACTACTGATGCTACTACCACTACTACTACTACTACTACTACTACTACTACTACTACTACTACTACTACAAATGCTACTAGTAAGAGTAGTTTAATTGGTACTGTACATTTCTACATGTTCTTACAATCTATACAACCAGTTTCTTAGGGGGCAGATGAAAATTATAGCATTTAAAACTTACTGTAATGTCACAATTAGACAAAAACCATGATGACATATCAACTCACTAACTAACAAATAAAATATTGTCACACCTAAACAACCTGAATTGGACAACTGACACAGACACTCCAGTCTACCTCACTGAGCATAGCGTTTCAGACACTCCAGTCTACCTCACTGAGCATAGCGTTTCAGACACTCCAGTCTACCTCACTGAGCATAGCGTTTCAGACACTCCAGTCTACCTCACTGAGCATAGCGTTTCAGACACTCCAGTCTACCTCACTGAGCATAGCGTTTCAGACACTCCAGTCTACCTCACTGAGCATAGCGTTTCAGACACTCCAGTCTACCTCACTGAGCATAGCGTTTCAGACACTCCAGTCTACCTCACTGAGCATAGCGTTTCAGACACTCCAGTCTACCTCACTGAGCATAGCGTTTCAGACACTCCAGTCTACCTCACTGAGCATAGCGTTTCAGACACTCCAGTCTACCTCACTGAGCATAGCGTTTCAGACACTCCAGTCTACCTCACTGAGCATAGCGTTTCAGACACTCCAGTCTACCTCACTGAGCATAGCGTTTCAGACACTCCAGTCTACCTCACTGAGCATAGCGTTTCAGACACTCCAGTCTACCTCACTGAGCATAGCGTTTCAGACACTCCAGTCTACCTCACTGAGCATAGCGTTTCAGACACTCCAGTCTACCTCACTGAGCATAGCGTTTCAGACACAGACACTCCAGTCTACCTCACTGAGCATAGCGTTTCAGACACTCCAGTCTACCTCACTGAGCATAGCGTTTCAGACACTCCAGTCTACCTCACTGAGCATAGCGTTTCAGACACTCCAGTCTACCTCACTGAGCATAGCGTTTCAGACACTCCAGTCTACCTCACTGAGCATAGCGTTTCAGACACTCCAGTCTACCTCACTGAGCATAGCGTTTCAGACACTCCAGTCTACCTCACTGAGCATAGCGTTTCAGACACTCCAGTCTACCTCACTGAGCATAGCGTTTCAGACACTCCAGTCTACCTCACTGAGCATAGCGTTTCAGACACTCCAGTCTACCTCACTGAGCATAGCGTTTCAGACACTCCAGTCTACCTCACTGAGCATAGCGTTTCAGACACTCCAGTCTACCTCACTGAGCATAGCGTTTCAGACACTCCAGTCTACCTCACTGAGCATAGCGTTTCAGACACTCCAGTCTACCTCACTGAGCATAGCGTTTCAGACACTCCAGTCTACCTCACTGAGCATAGCAGTTTCAGACACTCCAGTCTACCTCACTGAGCATAGCGTTTCAGACACTCCAGTCTACCTCACTGAGCATAGCGTTTCAGACACTCCAGTCTACCTCACTGAGCATAGCGTTTCAGACACTCCAGTCTACCTCACTGAGCATAGCGTTTCAGACACTCCAGTCTACCTCACTGAGCATAGCGTTTCAGACACTCCAGTCTACCTCACTGAGCATAGCGTTTCAGACACTCCAGTCTACCTCACTGAGCATAGCGTTTCAGACACTCCAGTCTACCTCACTGAGCATAGCGTTTCAGACACTCCAGTCTACCTCACTGAGCATAGCGTTTCAGACACTCCAGTCTACCTCACTGAGCATAGCGTTTCAGACACTCCAGTCTACCTCACTGAGCATAGCGTTTCAGACACTCCAGTCTACCTCACTGAGCATAGCGTTTCAGACACTCCAGTCTACCTCACTGAGCATAGCGTTTCAGACACTCCAGTCTACCTCACTGAGCATAGCGTTTCAGACACTCCAGTCTACCTCACTGAGCATAGCGTTTCAGACACTCCAGTCTACCTCACTGAGCATAGCGTTTCAGACACTCCAGTCTACCTCACTGAGCATAGCGTTTCAGACACTCCAGTCTACCTCACTGAGCATAGCGTTTCAGACACTCCAGTCTACCTCACTGAGCATAGCGTTTCAGACACTCCAGTCTACCTCACTGAGCATAGCGTTTCAGACACTCCAGTCTACCTCACTGAGCATAGCGTTTCAGACACTCCAGTCTACCTCACTGAGCATAGCGTTTCAGACACTCCAGTCTACCTCACTGAGCATAGCGTTTCAGACACTCCAGTCTACCTCACTGAGCATAGCGTTTCAGACACTCCAGTCTACCTCACTGAGCATAGCGTTTCAGACACTCCAGTCTACCTCACTGAGCATAGCGTTTCAGACACTCCAGTCTACCTCACTGAGCATAGCGTTTCAGACACTCCAGTCTACCTCACTGAGCATAGCGTTTCAGACACTCCAGTCTACCTCACTGAGCATAGCGTTTCAGACACTCCAGTCTACCTCACTGAGCATAGCGTTTCAGACACTCCAGTCTACCTCACTGAGCATAGCGTTTCAGACACTCCAGTCTACCTCACTGAGCATAGCGTTTCAGACACTCCAGTCTACCTCACTGAGCATAGCGTTTCAGACACTCCAGTCTACCTCACTGAGCATAGCGTTTCAGACACTCCAGTCTACCTCACTGAGCATAGCGTTTCAGACACTCCAGTCTACCTCACTGAGCATAGCGTTTCAGACACTCCAGTCTACCTCACTGAGCATAGCGTTTCAGACACTCCAGTCTACCTCACTGAGCATAGCGTTTCAGACACTCCAGTCTACCTCACTGAGCATAGCGTTTCAGACACTCCAGTCTACCTCACTGAGCATAGCGTTTCAGACACTCCAGTCTACCTCACTGAGCATAGCGTTTCAGACACTCCAGTCTACCTCACTGAGCATAGCGTTTCAGACACTCCAGTCTACCTCACTGAGCATAGCGTTTCAGACACTCCAGTCTACCTCACTGAGCATAGCGTTTCAGACACTCCAGTCTACCTCACTGAGCATAGCGTTTCAGACACTCCAGTCTACCTCACTGAGCATAGCGTTTCAGACACTCCAGTCTACCTCACTGAGCATAGCGTTTCAGACACTCCAGTCTACCTCACTGAGCATAGCGTTTCAGACACTCCAGTCTACCTCACTGAGCATAGCGTTTCAGACACTCCAGTCTACCTCACTGAGCATAGCGTTTCAGACACTCCAGTCTACCTCACTGAGCATAGCGTTTCAGACACTCCAGTCTACCTCACTGAGCATAGCGTTTCAGACACTCCAGTCTACCTCACTGAGCATAGCGTTTCAGACACTCCAGTCTACCTCACTGAGCATAGCGTTTCAGACACTCCAGTCTACCTCACTGAGCATAGCGTTTCAGACACTCCAGTCTACCTCACTGAGCATAGCGTTTCAGACACTCCAGTCTACCTCACTGAGCATAGCGTTTCAGACACTCCAGTCTACCTCACTGAGCATAGCGTTTCAGACACTCCAGTCTACCTCACTGAGCATAGCGTTTCAGACACTCCAGTCTACCTCACTGAGCATAGCGTTTCAGACACTCCAGTCTACCTCACTGAGCATAGCGTTTCAGACACTCCAGTCTACCTCACTGAGCATAGCGTTTCAGACACTCCAGTCTACCTCACTGAGCATAGCGTTTCAGACACTCCAGTCTACCTCACTGAGCATAGCGTTTCAGACACTCCAGTCTACCTCACTGAGCATAGCGTTTCAGACACTCCAGTCTACCTCACTGAGCTTAGCGTTTCAGACACTCCAGTCTACCTCACTGAGCATAGCGTTTCAGACACTCCAGTCTACCTCACTGAGCATAGCGTTTCAGACACTCCAGTCTCAGTTTGTACCTCACTGAGCATAGCGTTTCAGACACTCCAGTCTACCTCACTGAGCATAGACACTCCAGTCTACCTCACTTCAGACACTCCAGTCTACCTCACTGAGCATAGCGTTTCAGACACTCCAGTCTACCTCACTGAGCATAGCGTTTCAGACACTCCAGTCTACCTCACTGAGCATAGCGTTTCAGACACTCCAGTCTACCTCACTGAGCATAGCGTTTCAGACACTCCAGTCTACCTCACTGAGCATAGCGTTTCAGACACTCCAGTCTACCTCACTGAGCATAGCGTTTCAGACACTCCAGTCTACCTCACTGAGCATAGCGTTTCAGACACTCCAGTCTACCTCACTGAGCATAGCGTTTCAGACACTCCAGTCTACCTCACTGAGCATAGCGTTTCAGACACTCCAGTCTACCTCACTGAGCATAGCGTTTCAGACACTCCAGTCTACCTCACTGAGCATAGCGTTTCAGACACTCCAGTCTACCTCACTGAGCATATAGCGTTTCAGACACTCAGACACTCAGTCAGTCTACCTCACTGAGCATAGCGTTTCAGACACTCCAGTCTACCTCACTGAGCATAGCGTTTCAGACACTCCAGTCTACCTCACTGAGCATAGCGTTTCAGACACTCCAGTCTACCTCACTGAGCATAGCGTTTCAGACACTCCAGTCTACCTCACTGAGCATAGCGTTTCAGACACTCCAGTCTACCTCACTGAGCATAGCGTTTTCAGACACTCCAGTCTACCTCACTGAGCATAGCGTTTCAGACACTCCAGTCTACCTCACTGAGCATAGCGTTTCAGACACTCCAGTCTACCTCACTGAGCATAGCGTTTCAGACACTCCAGTCTACCTCACTGAGCATAGCGTTTCAGACACTCCAGTCTACCTCACTGAGCTTAGCGTTTCAGACACTCCAGTCTACCTCACTGAGCATAGCGTTTCAGACACTCCAGTCTACCTCACTGAGCATAGCGTTTCAGACACTCCAGTCTACCTCACTGAGCATAGCGTTTCAGACACTCCAGTCTACCTCACTGAGCATAGCGTTTCAGACAGACAGCTAGATAGATCTCAACTATATCTGATGTTAATGGATACTTCAACCTCACTGGAAGTTTTCCACCAGCAGGCTTATTCTTTACGCCACGACATGAACTGTCTGGCCTACCTATCTTGAGGTAATTACCCCATCTGCTCGAAGGCAGAGGAGGAGGTGGTGAACAAGCGTGCAGGAGGTATGGAGGCTAAACCTGCCCGTGGCCTCTCTCCCAGGCACGTCTAAGACAATAAACCCCATCGATCTCCCATCCACAGCCTCAATTCTGAGATATTTAACTTTTTTTAAACTCTATTGGACTGCCACTTCATTACGATGGATTTTATAGCAAAGACATCAAATTGCGTGGAGGACTAAGCGCCAGGGCGCTGCTATAACTTATTGAATTTCCTGCCTGCAATTACATCAGCAAACGGCCCCTCTATTTACCTGTGTAGACAACTTCATCTATTTCTATTGACATGTTGATGCTGCTAATGCCGCTGGTAGACAGGTTCAATGGAGTCTCTTGTCTGTCATCTGTCAGGAGGCGAGAGAGAGGAAAACTCAATATCAGCATTTAAAAAGGGAACACAAGGAGCAGGAGAGAAGCGTTCGGGCAGAGTATCGGCGATAACTCCTAGAGTGACAGGGTAAGGAGCAGTTTATTAAAGAGTTCTGAGGGAAAAGGGAACTGTCAAAAGATGTAGCAACCATTTGTACATGTGAGTTATCTCCCTGAGGAGACGGTGACATCATCTCATAACACACAGACTGACAGGCAGGCACTTGGAGAACGGGTAGCTACTCGTGGAAAAAAAACAAAAAAAACAAGGCCTGCAACAATCTTATCCCGAATAAGAACAACACGCAAGAATATTGTCAAGTTTAATTTCTGTAAAAAATCATTCATGCGCAGATACACACGAAATATACTATATGATTTTAGAGTTTTAGATCAAAACAGATATTACAGTGCATTTTTGCAGGCGTTCTCTGGCCTAGGCTGCCATATTTAATACAAGTTTTGATGTAATCTGTAAATGATGGTGTTTATATGTTGGGTTGCAGCTCAGCCAGACTCGTCGGGTCGGCCAGTGGAGGAATTAACCTGTGAAAGATTCTGACTCATTCTACCATTAAGCTTTCGGAGAAAAGCCCACCATTATAACTAATGCCTGAGAGGCAGTCATGTAGAGAGAGATGAAACCACACCTGAGCAGATAGGCCCCTCATTCTTCCTTTAGACTCTATTATTCAGTAATGTATGACTTATGTCTTGTCGTAAACACTGTCACGCTGAGAACCATCAACAGAGTGGTCGGGTGGTCGGGTGCCCCCCCCCCCCCCCGGCCCCGGTAATCATGGTAGCAGTATTTCTTCATGACATCGAAGAAGTCCTCAGACATCACATTGCAGATGTTTTATGATGAACTGTGTGTTTTGTGTGTAATAGTGACTCACCTATCATATGGTGAAATGCTCTTGATGTCGGCATACCACCGCTGTGCTGTACAGCTAAACCCCTAGTTATATAATAGTAGAGGACAAACAGTAACATTGACACGCCAATCACATGTTGGAGAATAATAAATAGCCTGGGTTCTGAAGGAGAAGTTCTAGAACTGTGATACACTCCGGAACACAGAACGATACAATGTGTCAAAGATGTGGCGTTATTTTTGTGGCGGTAACACGACTGTAAATTGAATTGGGTTAGTTGGATATTAAACAGGATGTGTTATAGAACCCACTGTAGATTGAGTTGGATATTAAACAGGATGTGTTATAGAACCCACTGTAGATTGAGTTAAACAGGATGTGTTATAGAACCCACTGTAGATTGAGTTGGATATTAAACAGGATGTGTTATAGAACCCACTGTAGATTGAGTTGGATATTAAACAGGATGTGTTATAGAACCCACTGTAGTTGGATATTAAACAGGATGTGTTATAAACAGGATGTGTTATAGAACCCACTGTAGATTGAGTTGGATATTAAACAGGATGTGTTATAGAACCCACTGTAGATTGAGTTGGATATTAAACAGGATGTGTTATAGAACCCACTGTAGATTGAGTTGGATATTAAACAGGATGTGGTATAGAACCCACTGTAGATTGAGTTGGATATTAATCAGGATGTGTTATAGAACCCACTGTAGATTGAGTTGGATATTAAACAGGATGTGTTATAGAACCCACTGTAGATTGAGTTGGATATTAACCAGGATGTGTTATAGAACCCACTGGAATACATAGGGGCGGCAGGGTAGCCTAGTGGTTAGAGCGTTGGACTAGTAACCAGAAGGTTGCGAGTTCAAACCCCCGAGCTGTCATGGTAAAAATCTGTTGTTCTGCCCCTGAACAGGCAGTTAACCCACTGTTCCCAGGCCATCATTGAAAATAAGAATTTGTTCTTAACTGACTTGCCTGGTTAAATAAAGGTAAAATAAAAATATCAAAGGGAATTACAATCCTTTTTTTCTCCAAATGCTTCTCTGTGGGTTTTTGAAATGATTAATGTCACAGTTATACATCATAATTGCATTAATTATACGACATTATAATTAATTATACGACATTATAATTAATTATACGACATTATAATTAATTATACGACATTATAAGTGCATAACAGTGAATAACCATGTGTATTCACATTAGTAACTGTGGATGTGTCTGAAATTACACCCTCTTCCAATGAATAAACATGTGTATTCACATTAGTAACTGTGGATGTGTCTGAAATTACACCCTCTTCCAATGAATAAACATGTGTATTC
Source organism: Oncorhynchus gorbuscha (assembly GCF_021184085.1). Classification (NCBI taxonomy): domain Eukaryota; kingdom Metazoa; phylum Chordata; class Actinopteri; order Salmoniformes; family Salmonidae; genus Oncorhynchus; species Oncorhynchus gorbuscha. The sequence continues at coordinate 94,972,366 of NC_060177.1, forward strand.
ACATTAGTAACTGTGGATGTGTCTGAAATTACACCCTCTTCCAGGGTTCCCCAATCATTTCTGATCTAAAAAGAGAGAGAGCAAAACTGTCATCAAGGCAAAGGGTGGCTACTTTGAAGAATCTAATATATATTTTGATTTGTTTAGTACTTTCTTGGGTACTACATGATTCCATATGTGTTATTTCATAGTTTTGATGTCTTCAATATTATTGTTACAATGTAGAAAATAGTACAAATAAAGAAAAAGCATTGAATGAGTAAGTGTGTCCAAACCTTTGACTGGTACTGTATATATATATAATTTTTGTCATTGGACATAAAAGCCTGTAAAATCACCAGGAAATCAACATGATTTCACAGCCAGAAGAGGACTGGCCACCCCACATATGCTCTCTCTAATTCTCTCTTTCTTTCTCTCTCTCGGAGGACCTGAGCCCTAGGACCATGCCCCAGGACTACCTGACATGATGACTCCTTGCTGTCCCCAGTCCATCTGACCGTGCTGCTGCTCCAGTTTCAACTGTTCTGCCTTGTTATTATTCGACCATGCTGGTCATTTATGAACATTTGAACATCTTGGCCATGTTCTGTTATAATCTCCACCCGGCACAGCCAGAAGAGGACTGGCCACCCCACATAGCCTGGTTCCTCTCTAGGTTTATCCTAGGTTTTGGCCTTTCTAGGGAGTTTTTCCTAGCCACCGTGCTTCTACACCTGCATTGCTTGCTGTTTGGGGTTTTAGGCTGGGTTTCTGTACAGCACTTTGAGATATCAGCTGATGTACGAAGGGCTATATAAATACATTTGATTTGATTTGATTTGACGATTTTAAGTCAGGAAATCTGTTCTGAAGTATATCCACGTTTAAATAGTGAGGCATATGTGATCATATCCCAATGTAATCAAGGTTTGAAATGATTCTGTTTGTGTTAAATACTTCAGAAAGTATTCCATAACCTATTGCATATCTTGTTGTGTCAAGGCCTGAATTGGAAAATGGATTAAATCAACAACAAAAAATTCCTCACCCATCCACACACAATAGCCCAAAATGACAAAGTGAAAACGTGTTTTTAGAAACGTTTTGCAAAAGTATTCAAAATTAAATACAAAAATATTTAATTTGTTATTTTTTAAAATTTATTTTAGGATCCACATTAGCTGTTGCAAAAGCAGTAGCTACTCTTCCTGACGTCCACACAGAACATGAACCATAATACAGAATGACATAATACAGAACATTAATAGACATGAACAGCTCAAGGACAGAACTACATATAAAAAAAATGTAAAGGCCCACGTAGTCTACATATCAACACATACACACAAACTATCTAGGTCAGATTGGGGAGAGGCGTTGTGCCGCGAGGTGTTGCTTTATCTGTTTTTTGAAACCAGGTTTGCTGTTTATTTGAGCAATATGAGATGGAAGGAAGTTCCATGCAATAAGGGCTCTATATAATTCTGTACGCTTTCTTGAATTTGTTCTGCATTTGGGGACTGTGAAAAGACCCCTGGTGGCTTGTCTGGAGGGATAAGTGTGTGTGTCAGAGATATGTGAAGTTGACTATGAAAACAATTTAGGATTTTCAACACATTGATGTTTCTTCTAAAATGTATAAATAATGCAGTCAGTCTCTACTCAACTCTTAGCCAAGAAAGACTGGCATGCAGAGTATTTATATCAGCCCTCTGATTACAATTAAGAGCAAGATGTGCCTCTCTGCTCTGGGCCAGCTGCAGCTGAACTAGGCCTTTCCTTGCAGCACTGGACCACACGACTGGACAATAATCAAGATTAGACAAAACTAGAGCCTACAGAACCTGCTTTTTGGAGTGTGGTGTCAAAAAAGCAGAACATCTCTATTACGGACAGACGTCGCCCATCTTTACAACCACTGACCATGACAGTTTACAATCTAAGGTAACGCCAAGTCATTTAATCTCCTCAACTTGTTCAACAGCCACACCATTCATTACCAGATTCAGCTGAGTTCTAGAACTGAAGGAATGATTTATACAAAATACTTTGTACCAAATACAATGCTCTTAGTTTTAGAGATGTTCAGGACCAGTTTATTACTGGCCACCCATCCCAAAACAGACTGCAACTCTGTTAAGGGTTTCAGTGACTTCATTAGCTGTGGTTGCTGATGCGTATATGGTTGAATCATCAGCATACATGGACACACATGCTGTGTTTAATGCCAGTGGCAGGTCATTGGTAAAAATAGAAAAGAGTAGAGGGTCTAGAGAGCTGCCCTGTGGTACACCACACTTTACATGTTTGACATTAGAGAAGCTTCCATTAATGAAAACCGTTTGAGTTCTATTAAATAGATAGCTCTGAGACCACAATATGGCAGAGGTTGAAAAGCCATAATACATACATTTTTTCAACAACAGGGTGGAGTCAATAATATTAAAGGCTGCACTGAAATCTAACAGTACAACTCGCAAAATCTTCTTCTTATCGATTTCTTTCAACCAATCACCAGTCAGATGTGTCACTGCAGTACACGTTGAGCACCCTTCTCTATAAGCATGCTGAAAGTCTGTTGTTAATTTGTTTACAGAGAAATAGCATTGTATTTGGTCAAACACAAACTTTTAGGTCTGCTGTTAGAACCAGTACAGACCACTTTAGCTCTCTTGGGTAGCGGAATTACTTTGGCTTCCCTCCAGGCCTGAGCACAAAGACTTTCCTCTAGGCTCAGATTAAAGATATGACAGGTATGAGTGGCTATAGAGTCAGCTACCATCCTCAGAATACCTACATAAGTATTCACACCCCTGAATCAACACACGTTAGAATCACCTTTGGCAGTGATTACAGCTGTGAGTCTTTCTGAGTAAGTCTCTAAGAGTGATGACAGCTGTGAGTCTTTCTGGGTAAGTTTCTAAAAGTGATTACAGCTGTGAGTCTTTCTGGGTAAGTCTCTAAGAGTGATGAAAGCTGTGAGTCTTTCTGGGTAAGTCTAAGAGCTGTGAGTCTTTCTGGGTAAGTCTAAGAGCTTTGCACACCTGGATTGTACAATATTTGCCCGTTATTCTTTCTTAAATTATTCAATCTCCGTCAGGTTGGTTGTTGTTCATTGCTAGACAGCCATTTCAAAGTCTTGCCATAGATTTTCAAGCTGATTTAAGTCAAAACTGTAACTAGGCCACTCAGGAACATTCAATGTCATCTTGGTAAGCAACTCCAGTGTATATTTGGGCTTGTGTTTGAGGTTATTGTCCTGCTGAAAGGTAAATTTGTCTCCCAGTGTCTGGTGGAAAGCCGACTGAATCAGGTTTTCCTCGAGGATGTTGCCTGTGCTTAACTCTATTACGTTTCTTTTTATCCTAAAAACATCCTAGTCCTTGCCAATGACAAGCATACCCATAACACGATGCAGCCACCACCATGCTTGAAAATATGAAGAGTGGTACTCAGTGATGTGTTGTATTGGATTTGCCCCAAACATAACACTTTCTACTCAGGACTTATCGTTCATTTCTTTGAAACATTTTTTGCAGTTTTACTTTAGTGTCTTACTGCAGAAATGCATGTTTTGGAATATTATTATTCTGTACAGGCTTCCTTTTCACTCTGTCATTTAGGTAAGTATTGTGCGGTAACTACAATGTTGTTGATCCATCCTCAGTTTTCTATCAAAGCTATAATATTTGTATTGATACACTCTGTAACTGTTTTAAAGTCACCATTGGCCTCATGGTGAAATCCCTGAGTGGTTTCCTTCCTCTCCGGCAACTGAGTTAGGAAGGACGCTTGTGTCTTTGTAGTGACTGGGTGGTATTGATACACCATCCAAAGAGTATTCAATAACTTCACCATGCTCAAAGGGATATTACATTTCTGCTTTTGATTTTTACCCATCTACCAATAGGTGCCCTTCTTTGTGAGGCATTGAAACGTCCCTGGTCTTTGTGATTGAATCTGGGCTGGAAATTCACTGTTCGACTGAGGGACCTTACAGATAATTGTATGTGTGGGGTACAGAGATGACGAAGTCATTTAAAAGTAATGTAAAAACACTATTATTGCAGACAGAGTGAATCCATGCAACTTGCAGTATTATCTGACTTTATAAGCACATTGTTCCTGCTTGCCAAAACAATGGGGTTAAATACATATTGACTCAAGACCTTTAAGCTTTTCATTTTTATTCAGTTCTAAACATCTCTAAAAACCTTTTCCACTTTGACATTTTGGGGTATTGTGTTTAGGCCAGTGACACAATTTAATCACAATTTAATAATTTAGTAAAAAAATTCAGGGTGTAAAATGTGGGAAAAAAACGTAATGGTGTGTGAATACGTTCTGAAGGAACGGTATCTGTTTGGGGTTCCTGCAGTGTTATTATTATTATTTTATAACTCTTTTCCGACCCCCTGACCATTCGCTCAAGGAACAATCATCTCCCAGCTGATTGTAATTGAGAGCCCTGTTCCCTATAGCTAGAGACAGGTCAGCTGATTGTAATTGAGAGCCCTGCCCTGTTCCCTATAGCTAGAGACAGGTCAGCTGATTGTAATTGAGAGCCCTGCCCTGTTCCCTATAGCTAGAGGCAGGTCAGCTGATTGTAATTGAGAGCCCTGCCCTGTTCCCTACAGCTAGAGACAGGTCAGCTGATTGTAATTGAGAGCCCTGCCCTGTTCCCTACAGCTAGAGACAGGTCAGCTGATTGTAATTGAGAGCCCTGCCCTGTTCCCTATAGCTAGAGGCAGGTCAGCTGATTGTAATTGAGAGCCCTGTTCCCTATAGCTAGAGGCAGGTCAGCTGATTGTAATTGAGAGCCCTGTTCCCTATAGCTAGAGGCAGGTCAGCTGATTGTAATTGAGAGCCCTGCCCTGTTCCCTATAGCTGGAGGCAGGTCAGCTGATTGTAATTGAGAGCCCTGCCCTGTTCCCTATAGCTGGAGACAGGTCAGCTGATTGTAATTGAGAGCCCTGCCCTGTTCCCTACAGCTAGAGACAGGTCAGCTGATTGTAATTGAGAGCCCTGCCCTGTTCCCTATAGCTAGAGGCAGGTCAGCTGATTGTAATTGAGAGCCCTGTTCCCTATAGCTAGAGGCAGGTCAGCTGATTGTAATTGAGAGCCCTGTTCCCTATAGCTAGAGGCAGGTCAGCTGATTGTAATTGAGAGCCCTGCCCTGTTCCCTATAGCTAGAGACAGGTCAGCTGATTGTAATTGAGAGCCCTGTTCCCTATAGCTAGAGGCAGGTCAGCTGATTGTAATTGAGAGCCCTGTTCCCTATAGCTAGAGGCAGGTCAGCTGATTGTAATTGAGAGCCCTGCCCTGTTCCCTATAGCTAGAGGCAGGTCAGCTGATTGTAATTGAGAGCCCTGCCCTGTTCCCTATAGCTAGAGGCAGGTCAGCTGATTGTAATTGAGAGCCCGTTCCCTATAGCTAGAGACAGGTCAGCTGATTGTAATTGAGAGCCCTGTTCCCTATAGCTAGAGACAGATCAGCTTATTGTAATTGAGAGCCCTGCCCTGTTCCCTATAGCTAGAGACAGGTCAGCTGATTGTAATTGAGAGCCCTGCCCTGTTCCCTATAGCTAGAGGCAGGTCAGCTGATTGTAATTGAGAGCCCTGCCCTGTTCCCTATAGCTAGAGACAGGTCAGCTGATTGTAATTGAGAGCCCTGTTCCCTATAGCTAGAGACAGATCAGCTTATTGTAATTGAGAGCCCTGCCCTGTTCCCTATAGCTAGAGACAGGTCAGCTGATTGTAATTGAGAGCCCTGCCCTGTTCCCTATAGCTAGAGGCAGGTCAGCTGATTGTAATTGAGAGCCCTGCCCTGTTCCCTATAGCTGGAGACAGGTCAGCTGATTGTAATTGAGAGCCCTGTTCCCTATAGCTAGAGGCAGGTCAGCTGATTGTAATTGAGAGCCCTGCCCTGTTCCCTATAGCTAGAGACAGGTCAGCTGATTGTAATTGAGAGCCCTGATCCCTATAGCTAGAGACAGGTCATCTGATTGTAATTGAGAGCCCTGTTCCCTATAGCTGGTTGAGATAGGTCAGCTGATTGTAATTGAGAGCCCTGTTCCCTATAGCTAGAGACAGGTCAGCTGATTGTAATTGAGAGCCCTGTTCCCTATAGCTAGAGACAGGTCGGCTGATTGTAATTGAGAGCCCTGCCCTGTTCCCTATAGCTAGAGACAGGTCAGCTGATTGTAATTGAGAGCCCTGTTCCCTATAGCTAGAGGCAGGTCAGCTGATTGTAATTGAGAGCCCTGTTCCCTATAGCTAGAGGCAGGTCAGCTGATTGTAATTGAGAGCCCTGCCCTGTTCCCTATAGCTAGAGGCAGGTCAGCTGATTGTAATTGAGAGCCCTGCCCTGTTCCCTATAGCTAGAGGCAGGTCAGCTGATTGTAATTGAGAGCCCCGTTCCCTATAGCTAGAGACAGGTCAGCTGATTGTAATTGAGAGCCCTGTTCCCTATAGCTAGAGACAGATCAGCTTATTGTAATTGAGAGCCCTGCCCTGTTCCCTATAGCTAGAGACAGGTCAGCTGATTGTAATTGAGAGCCCTGCCCTGTTCCCTATAGCTAGAGGCAGGTCAGCTGATTGTAATTGAGAGCCCTGCCCTGTTCCCTATAGCTGGAGACAGGTCAGCTGATTGTAATTGAGAGCCCTGTTCCCTATAGCTAGAGGCAGGTCAGCTGATTGTAATTGAGAGCCCTGCCCTGTTCCCTATAGCTAGAGACAGGTCAGCTGATTGTAATTGAGAGCCCTGATCCCTATAGCTAGAGACAGGTCATCTGATTGTAATTGAGAGCCCTGTTCCCTATAGCTTGAGATAGGTCAGCTGATTGTAATTGAGAGCCCTGTTCCCTATAGCTAGAGACAGGTCAGCTGATTGTAATTGAGAGCCCTGTTCCCTATAGCTAGAGACAGGTCGGCTGATTGTAATTGAGAGCCCTGCCCTGTTCCCTATAGCTAGAGGCAGGTCAGCTGATTGTAATTGAGAGCCCTGCCCTGTTCCCTATAGCTAGAGGCAGGTCAGCTGATTGTAATTGAGAGCCCCGTTCCCTATAGCTAGAGACAGGTCAGCTGATTGTAATTGAGATCCCTGCCCTGTTCCCTATAGCTAGAGGCAGGTCAGCTGATTGTAATTGAGAGCCCTGCCCTGTTCCCTATAGCTGGAGGCAGGTCAGCTGATTGTAATTGAGAGCCCTGCCCTGTTCCCTATAGCTAGAGACAGGTCAGCTGATTGTAATTGAGAGCCCTATTCCCTATAGCTAGAGACAGGTCAGCTGATTGTAATTGAGAGCCCTGCCCTGTTCCCTATAGCTAGAGGCAGGTCAGCTGATTGTAATTGAGAGCCCTGTTCCCTATAGCTAGAGGCAGGTCAGCTGATTGTAATTGAGAGCCCTGCCCTATTCCCTATAGCTAGAGGCAGGTCAGCTGATTGTAATTGAGAGCCCTGTTCCCTATAGCTAGAGGCAGGTCAGCTGATTGTAATTGAGAGCCCTGCCCTGTTCCCTATAGCTAGAGGCAGGTCAGCTGATTGTAATTGGGAGCCCTGTTCCCTATAGCTAGAGGCAGGTCAGCTGATTGTAATTGAGAGCCCTGCCCTGTTCCCTATAGCTGGAGACAGGTCAGCTGATTGTAATTGAGAGCCCTGCCCTGTTCCCTATAGCTAGAGACAGGTCAGCTGATTGTAATTGAGAGCCCTGTTCCCTATAGCTAGAGGCAGGTCAGCTGATTGTAATTGAGAGCCCTGCCCTGTTCCCTATAGCTGGAGACAGGTCAGCTGATTGTAATTGAGAGCCCTGCCCTGTTCCCTATAGCTGGAGACAGGTCAGCTGATTGTAATTGAGAGCCCTGTTCCCTATAGCTAGAGGCACGTCAGCTGATTGTAATTGAGAGCCCTGTTCCCTATAGCTAGAGACAGGTCAGCTGATTGTAATTGAGAGCCCTGTTCCCTATAGCTAGAGGCAGGTGAGCTGATTGTAATTGAGAGCCCTGCCCTGTTCCCTATAGCTAGAGGCAGGTCAGCTGATTGTAATTGGGAGCCCTGTTCCCTATAGCTAGAGGCAGGTCAGCTGATTGTAATTGAGAGCCCTGCCCTGTTCCCTATAGCTGGAGACAGGTCAGCTGATTGTAATTGAGAGCCATGCCCTGTTCCCTATAGCTAGAGACAGGTCAGCTGATTGTAATTGAGAGCCCTGTTCCCTATAGCTAGAGGCAGGTCAGCTGATTGTAATTGAGAGCCCTGCCCTGTTCCCTATAGCTGGAGACAGGTCAGCTGATTGTAATTGAGAGCCCTGCCCTGTTCCCTATAGCTGGAGACAGGTCAGCTGATTGTAATTGAGAGCCCTGTTCCCTATAGCTAGAGGCAGGTCAGCTGATTGTAATTGAGAGCCCTGTTCCCTATAGCTAGAGGCAGGTCAGCTGATTGTAATTGAGAGCCCTGCCCTGTTCCCTATAGCTGGAGACAGGCTCTGGGCAAAAGTACCGCATTATATAGAGAAGTGGTTGCCATTTTAAACTGTATTCATAATACCAGATACATATGTGTGTGTGTAACACTTATCGTGTTGATTTGTCAAAGAAGTGCACTATATAGGAAGTATGGTGCCATTTCTGACCAATGAGGTATCTAAACTCTGATGCTATGTATTGGCCAATGAGAAGGTTTAGAAGCCACCAGTCGGCCATATTGGTACTCTCCAGTGGGAGCAGTCCTCCATAGGATTGAACGACATTTTACAGTATTTCAATTAAAAGGTTTCCCGAAGAAAATGTAAAAAGAATTCTCTCAATTTGATAAAATTTAAATATCTTTAAAATATATATATATATTTTTATGTTTAGATGACATAATATAGTTTAAAAGCATGCATCAAAGTGTCTGTAATATAATAAACGTGGAGAAAACGAAGGTAACATTTTAAAAAATACATTTCTACAACTTCCATAATGTTTTTTACAACGGAGGAGGAGCACCCAGATGTTGGCTTCAGCACAACGCCCCGCCCCGCGTCAGTCATCCAGAATTTAATAGGGTTTCAGACACATCCTCTATTCATAATATCACATACGCATAAATCCAAACTAATAGGGTAACTGTATTGATTTGTCTCACCTCAGGACATAATAACAGATAAACACATTTTAGTATCTGTGTCCGAAATGGCACCCAGCTAGTGCACTGTGTAGAGAACTGGGTATCATTCCAGAAGCCGCTGGTAGTCAGAATAGCATCATTAGTAACTTTAGCGTTGGTTTATCTCACCTCTCATCCGCTCCGCTCGGTTGTTGATCTTGATGTTCATGGGAAGCTGTGTTGCCATGGCGAGGAGGTTCTGCTGCACCGCGTGCTGCATGAGTCTCTGTTGCTCCTCGGCCATCCCCATCTTCTCCGGCGGCTCCCCGCTCTCCAGCTTCTGCCTCAGCTGCTCCAACGCTGCAGCCTGTAGCCCTGCAGCCTCCTGAGCTGCCGGGGCTTGGGGGTGACCTCCCAGAGACATGGGTATCCCCCCCACACGACCCGACAGACAACCCGCCATCAGACCATCCTCTGGGATAAAACAGAGATTTTTTAAAACCAGGTTAGTCTCATTGAGATAAAAAATCACTTTTTTCCAAGAGAACGTTTTAAAGAAGAATACTTTATAGTTTATTGTCCATTTTCTATCTTTCAGATCTTGGGAAATACGTCTTTTGCTTTGAACCAAATCCCAGAGAAAAAAAGTTGGGCATTCTGTAGGCTGCTGTAGGCTCAGGAAGTTCCTGTGGTCGCCAGTACAAGTTGGGCATTCTGTAGGCTACTGTAGGCTCAGGAAGTAGGCTCAGGAAGTTCCTATGGTCGCCAGTACAAGTTGGGCATTCTGTAGGCTACTGTAGGCTCAGGAAGTTCCTGTGGTCGCCAGTACAAGTTGGGCATTCTGTAGGCTACTGTAGGCTCAGGAAGTTCCTATGGTCGTCAGTACAAGTTGGGCATTCTGTAGGCTACTGTAGGCTCAGGAAGTAGGCTCAGGAAGTTCCTATGGTCGCCAGTACAAGTTGGGCATTCTGTAGGCTACTGTAGGCTCAGGAAGTTCCTGTGGTCGCCAGTACAAGTTGGGCATTCTGTAGGCTACTGTAGGCTCAGGAAGTTCCTATGGTCGTCAGTACAAGTTGGGCATTCTGTAGGCTACTGTAGGCTCAGGAAGTAGGCTCAGGAAGTTCCTGTGGTCGTCAGTACAGGTGTTTTCTCATGCAGTGGTAATGTCCGGTTTGATATTCAAACTTTGTGGGAAATTACAGCATGACAAGTCAAATTATGAGAGGAGGTTTTTAGGAAATCAAATTTCCTGAGCATTGTGTCTTCACTCCATCCTGTGTCATTCATTTCAACAGTCAGGTCATGGACACACGTGTCTTTCAAATCAGTGAGCAACAAACAACACCGTCCCTGTGGTAGTCTGGGTGCCAGTCTGATGCACAACACCGTCCCTGTGGTAGTCTGGGTGCCAGTCTGATGCACAACACCGTCCCTGTGGTAGTCTGGGTGCCAGTCTGATGCAGGAAGGAATTATACACAACACCATCCCTGTGGTAGTCTGGGTGCCAGTCTGATGCACAACACCGTCCCTGTGGTAGTCTGGGTGCCAGTCTGATGCACAACACCGTCCCTGTGGTAGTCTGGGTGCCAGTCTGATGCAGGAAGGAATTATACACAACACCATCCCTGTGGTAGTCTGGGTGCCAGTCTGATGCACAACACCGTCCCTGTGGTAGTCTGGGTGCCAGTCTGATGCACAACACCGTCCCTGTGGTAGTCTGGGTGCCAGTCTGATGCAGGAAGGAATTATACACAACACCATCCCTGTGGTAGTCTGGGTGCCAGTCTGATGCAGGAATTAATTATACACAACACCATCCCTGTGGTAGTCTGGGTGCCAGTCTGATGCAGGAATTAATTATACACAACACCATCCCTATGGTAGCCACAACTGCAGCACGGCATCTTCTTCCTGGTCACATGACATGAAACAGTGCTCTGTGTCTCACCTTTCTTGATGTTGTGTCCCTGGGTCACATGTGCTCCATTGAGGGTGGACATGGCCAGGTGAGGCATGTTCATCTTGGAGGAGGAGACGATGGAGGATGTCCCCATTGGAGAGTAGTTAAAGATGGCCGACCCGTAGCTCTGACGACGTCCCTCACGGCGGTTGCTGTCGATAGCTGCCTGGAGCTCTCCGGGGGAGCTCAGGCCCCTCTTTTCACATTCGTAAGGGTAGAGGTACTTCATATACCTGCAGGAAGGGATCGGGAACAGGACATTTCACAATGTTTTATTGAAGGAGAAGTTTTACACCATAATGCTTGTGTCATCATCTCAACAAGGTTACATTATGTAATTTATTACCACAGCCAACCTATAAAACATTCGCGGTTCAGGTATTTTTAGCTGGTGTTTAAGCCAGCTCAATTGTCAAATCCCGTTTACAATTTTGCCTGGTTAAGGTCAGCGCTCTTCTATGTTCAAACCCTATCTTCAGGATTGGTAATTGACCTGTCTTATCTTTGTTTGCTTGCACTGAGAATTTGGAAATATCTGAAGTGTATCGTTAAAAACGTGAGCCAAAGTGCCAGTTTCAGTATGAACTGCTGGGGATATTTTATAGAGCAACTGACAGCTGATCCAGCAAAATTAAGACAGTTTATACCATTTAAAACAAAACCATTACAATATATTCACAACAGATTTCACAACACATTAAGTGTGTGCTCAACACAAAATGAATGTGTACGTGTGTGTATAGCGTGTATGATATTGTGTGTCTTCACGGTCCCTCGCTGTTCCATAAGGTGTATTTTTACCTGTTTATTAAATCAGATTCTACTGCTGCATCAGTTACCTGATGTGGAATAGAGTTCCATGTAGTCATGGCTATATATAGTATCTATATAGTAATATTAGCTCTCTGTATACATCCAAGGGCCAGCCGTGCTGCCCTGTTCTGAGCCAATTGCAATTTTCTTAAGTCCCTCTTTGTGGCACCTGACCACATGACTGAACAGTAGTCCAGGTGTGACAAAACTAGGGCCTTGTTGATAGTGTTGTTAAGAAGGTAGAAACTAGGGCCTGTAGGACCTGTCTTGTTGATAGTGTTGTTAAGAAGGTAGAAACTAGGGCCTGTAGGATCTACCTTGTTGATAGTGTTGTTAAGAAGGTAGAAACTAGGGCCTGTAGGACCTGCCTTGTTGATAGTGTTGTTAAGAAGGTAGAAACTAGGGCCTGTAGGACCTGCCTTGTTGATAGTGTTGTTAAGAAGGTAGAAACTAGGGCCTGTAGGACCTGCCTCTTTGATAGTGTTGTTAAGAAGGTAGAAACTAGGGCCTGTAGGACCTGCCTTGTTGATAGTGTTGTTAAGAAGGTAGAAACTAGGGCCTGTAGGACCTGCCTTGTTGATAGTGTTGTTAAGAAGGTAGAAACTAGGGCCTGTAGGACCTGCCTTGTTAATAGTGTTGTTAAGAAGGTAGAAACTAGGGCCTGTAGGACCTGTCTTGTTGATAGTGTTGTTAAGAAGGTAGAAACTAGGGCCTGTAGGACCTGCCTTGTTGATAGTGTTGTTAAGAAGGTAGAAACTAGGGCCTGTAGGACCTGCCTCTTTGATAGTGTTGTTAAGAAGGTAGAAACTAAGGCCTGTAGGACCTGCCTTGTTGATAGTGTTGTTAAGAAGGTAGAAACTAGGGCCTGTAGGACCTGCCTTGTTGATAGTGTTGTTAAGAAGGTAGAAACTAGGGCCTGTAGGACCTGCCTTGTTGATAGTGTTGTTAAGAAGGTAGAAACTAGGGCCTGTAGGACCTGCCTCTTTGATAGTGTTGTTAAGAAGGTAGAAACTAGGGCCTGTAGGACCTGCCTTGTTGATAGTGTTGTTGAGAAGGTAGAAACTAGGGCCTGTAGGACCTGCCTTGTTGATAGTGTTGTTGAGAAGGTAGAAACTAGGGCCTGTAGGACCTGCCTTGTTGATAGTGTTGTTAAGAAGGTAGAAACTAGGGCCTGTAGGACCTGCCTTGTGGATAGTGTTGTTAAGAAGGTAGAAACTAGGGCCTGTAGGACCTGCCTTGTGGATAGTGTTGTTAAGAAGGTAGAAACTAGGGCCTGTAGGACCTGCCTTGTTGATAGTGCTGTTAAGAAGGTAGAAACTAGTAAATATGTGATCAATACATGTTGATGATTTTTATTCCTGTGTTGTTTGTAACTACCCTGGTAGGTTGACTGATAACCTGAACCAGGTTGCAGGCTCTGGTTACAGTTTGAAGCTTTCTCTTGAGTTGGCAGCCTGATGAAAGCCAGTCAATATTTAGAAAATGTACCTCTGTTGATATCACATTCATTATCAAGCATTTCATCCGTTATCCAGATACTTTACAGTAATGTGGTTCTGAATATAAACACCTCTACCTTTGGCATTTCTGTCTTTTCCGTAGATGTTATAACCTTGTATTTCGACCACTGTATCATCAAATGTATCTAAGTGAGGTTTAGAGATAGTCAGAATATGAGTGTCATCTGTTACTTGCAAATGACTGAGTTCATGAACCTTGTTTCTTAAGCTACATATGCTAACGTGGGCTATTTTTAGCACTTTTCTGGGATGCTTGATTGTTTTAATTGCTTTACTGGGAATGATAGCAGAAGTAGACATGCTCATGTTATTTATGTTAGTGCAGGGTGAGCTGCACACAGTGGACTTCCTACTAGGGCACACCGCCTCAGTGCTAACAGTATAAATCTGGTTCGTAGGCACATGATTACTGCATACAATAGCTGTAGGATCAGCAGAGGCATTCAGGGCATTCAGCATATATTCAGACTTTTTCCATATTTTGTTACATCACAGCCTCATTCTAAATTGATTAAATTGTTTTTCCCCCCTCATCAATTTACACGCCATACCCCATAATAACAAAATATAAACACTGAAATATCACATTAAGTTCAGACCCTTTACTCAGTAGTTGTGGTCTTCCTGTCTGGGTTGGCGCCCCACCTTGGGTTGTGGCGTGGTGGAGATCTTTGTGGGCTATACTCGGCCTTGTCTCAGGATGGTAAGTTGGTGGTTGAAGATATCCCTCTAGTGGTGTGGGGGCAGGTGGGTGGGGTTATATCCTTCATGTTTGGCCCTGTCCGGGGGTATCATCGGATGGGCCCACAGTGTCTCCTGACCCCTCCTGTCTCAGCCTCCAGTATTTATGCTGCAGTAATTTATGTGTCGGGGGCTAGGGTCAGTTTGTTATATCTGGAGTAGTTCTCCTGTCGTATCCGGTGTCCTGTGTGAATTTAAGTATGCTCTCTCTAATTCTCTTTTTCTTTCTCTCGGAGGACCTGAGCCTTAGGACCATGCCTCAGGAATACCTGGCTTGATGACTCCTTGCTGTCCCCAGTCCACCTGGCCGTGCTGCTGCTCCAGTTTCAACTGTTCTGCCTGCGGCTATGGAATCCTGACCTGTTCACCGGACGTGCTACCTGTCCCAGACCTATTATTTGACCATGCTGGTCATTTATGAACATTTGAACATCTTACCCATGTTCTGTTATAATCTCCACCCGGCACAGCCAGAAGAGGACTGGTCACCCCTCATAGACTGGTTCCTCTCTAGGTTTCTTCCTAGAGTTTGGCCTTTATAGGGAGTTTTTCCTAGCCAACGTGCTTCAACACCTGAATTGCTTGCTGTTTGAGGTTTTAGGCTGGGTTTTTCAGCACTTTCAGATATCAGCCGATGTACGAAGGGCTATATAAATACATTTGATTTGATTTGATTTAGTTTTGTTGAAGCACCTTTTGCAGCAATTATAGCCTCGGGTATGAAGCTACAAGCTTGGCAAACCTGTGGAGTTTTTCCCATTCTTCTCTCCTCTTAAGCTCTGTCAGGTTGGATGGAGAGAATCGCTGCACAGCTATTTTAGGGTCTCTCCAGAGATGTTCGATTGGGTTCAAGTCCGGACTATGGCTGTGCCACTCAAGTTCATTAAGAGACTTGTCCCGAAGCCACTCCTGCGTTGTGTTGGCTGTGTGCTCAGGGTCATTGTCCTGTTGGAAGGTGAACCTTCATCCCAGTCTGAGGTCCTGAGGGCTCTGGAGCAGGTTTTCATCAAGGATCTCTCTGTACTTTTCTCTGTTCATCTTTCCCTCGATCCTGACAAGTATCCCAGTCCCTGCTACCTGAAAAACATCCCCACAGCACGATTCTGCCACCACCATGCTTCACCGCAAGGACAGTGCCAAGTTTCCTCCAGACGTGATGCTTGGCATTCAAGCTTGGTTTATTGACCAGATAATTGTTTCTCATGGTCTAAGAGTCCTTTAGGTGCCTTTTGGCAAACTCCAAGTGTGCTGTTCTGTACTTTTTGCTAAAGAGTAGCTTCCGTCTGGACACTCTACCATAAAGGCCTGATTGGTGGAGTGCTGCAGATGTGGTTGTCCTTCTGGAAGATTCTCCCATCTCCATAGAGGAACCCTGGAGCTCTGTCAGGGTGACCATCTAGTTCTCGGTCACCTCCCTGACCAAGTCCCTTCTCCACCGATTGCTCAGTTTGGCCAAGTGGCAAGCAATAGGAAAAAGTATGGGTGGTTCCAAATGTCTTCCATTTAAAAGTAATGGAGACCACTGTGTTCTTGGAGACCTTCAATGATGCAGACGTTATTTTGGTCTGCACCTGGATACAATCCTGTCTCGGAATTCTATGTTCCTTTGACCTCATGGCCTGCTTTTTGCTCTGACATGCACTGTCAACTGTGGAAGCCTGTAGACAGGTGTGTGCCTTTACAAATCATGTCCAGTCAATTAAATTTACCACGGGTAAAATAGGTAAATTGTAGAAACATCTCAAGGATCAATGGAAACAGGATGCACCTGAGCTCAATTTCGAGTCTTATATTAAAGGGTCTGAATAATTATGTAAATAAGGTATTTCTGTTTTTTATTTTTAATACATTTGCACACAAAAAAATCAAAAAACCTGTTTTCACTTTGTCATTATGGGGTATTGTGATGTCATTATGGGGTATTGTGATGTCATTATGGGGTATTGTGATTTAATTATGGGGTATTGTGATTTAATTATGGGGTATTGTGATGTCATTATGGGGTATAGATTGATGAGGGGGGGAAAATGTATGTAATCAATTTTAGAGTAAGGCTGTAATGTAACAAAATGTGGAAAAGGTCAAGGGGTCTGAGTACTTTCCGAATGCAGTGTAATATCAACAGGCTTTCTTCTGTTCTGCACTTCATTGTGGTCAGGACTGTACAGTTAATTCCCCGTCTTCTCCAACTCTATCATTATCATGCATTATCCAGGCTAGGATGGCCGTAATGGTAGTAATGTAGTCAACATCGTAGCAGACTAATGAATGTTATTGTGCCTATCAAGTGTCTGCTAAAACATAATAACAGTCCTGTACGGCAGTGGGGATTGGATAAGCGTTTCTAAGAATAACAACAGGCTGGGTGTCAGATAGAATATACGTCCAAACCTTACATGACTAGATGGTCCTTCTGTAGCTCAGTTGGTAGAGCATGGCGCTTGTAACGCCAGGGTAGTGGGTTCGATTCCCGGGACCACCCATACATAGAATGTATGCACACATGACTGTAAGTCGCTTTGGATAAAAGCGTCTGCTAAATGGCATATTATTATTTTATTATTTATTCTGAATCAACTGTAGTATTAATACAGACACATATCTAATCATATATGTAATCATATATAACATCATATATAACATCATATATAACATCATATATCTCATAAAACACTTGTGGTCCCTGTACCACTACTGGTGTAGAGACTCTTAGCTCTCCGAGACCCCCTGTACCACTACTGGTGTAGAGACTCTTAGCTCTCCGAGACCCCCTGTACCACTACTGGTGTAGAGACTCTTAGCTCTCCGAGACCCCCTGTACCACTACTGGTGTAGAGACTCTTAGCTCTCCGAGACCCCCTGTACCACTACTGGTGTAGAGACTCTTAGCTCTCCGAGACCCCCTGTACCACTACTGGTGTAGAGACTCTTAGCTCTCCGAGACCCCCTGTACCACTACTGGTGTAGAGACTCTTAGCTCTCCGAGACCCCTGTACCACTACTGGTGTAGAGACTCTTAGCTCTCCGAGACCCCTGTACCACTACTGGTGTAGAGACTCTTAGCTCTCCGAGACCCCCTGTACCACTACTGGTGTAGAGACTCTTAGCTCTCCGAGACCCCCTGTACCACTACTGGTGTAGAGACTCTTAGCTCTCCGAGACCCCTGTACCACTACTGGTGTAGAGACTCTTAGCTCCGAGACCCCTCCGAGACCCCCTGTACCACTACTGGTGTAGAGACTCTTAGCTCTCCGAGACCCCCTGTACCACTACTGGTGTAGAGACTCTTAGCTCTCCGAGACCCCCTGTACCACTACCCCCTGTACCACTACTGGTGTAGAGACTCTTAGCTCTCCGAGACCCCTGTACCACTACTGGTGTAGAGACTCTTAGCTCTCCGAGACCCCCTGTACCACTACTGGTGTAGAGACTCTTAGCTCTCCGAGACCCCCTGTACCACTACTGGTGTAGAGACTCTTAGCTCTCCGAGACCCCCTGTACCACTACTGGTGTAGAGACTCTTAGCTCTCCGAGACCCCCTGTACCACTACTGGTGTAGAGACTCTTAGCTCTCCGAGACCCCCTGTACCACTACTGGTGTAGAGACTCTTAGCTCTCCGAGACCCCCTGTACCACTACTGTAGACTCAAGTGATATGCGATGCAGCTTATCAGGTTATTTATCTCCAGCAGTGTCACTCACTGTGTTCGCAGGGTGAACGCTGCGCTGGTGATGGAGGTAGGGAGGTTGAGGCCTTTGGTGATCTCACGCCATATTTTCTTATTGATGACCTCCACTAAGCCGCCTTTTTCTGTGACCAGCTTGTAGAGCGTGTACAGATCCAACACCTGCTTGGCCATGATAGGAATACGATTCACTGGAGTCCCTGTAGAGACAAAACACAATATCCAAAATCAATGCTATTAACTTCAGTCCATCGATAGAGAGGGTTTCCTCGCTAGCTGTGGCTTATAAAGCCAATTTATCTGGAAGCGGTCCAATAGCTGACATCTTGGCTAACAAAACATATTACTTTTTGAAAAACTCCCCCTTGACTTTTTATACAGCGTTTTATTAAAGGGTTTGCTAAATATATTTTTTGACATTTAAATTATCGATATAAACCCGCTGATTCTTGAAGAATATAACTTATAAATGCCTCGTGATCTTAGTTCAACTGTTGTACCTAGGGTTGCAAAGCTACCGGTAGTTTATCAAAGATACCGGAATCTTCAGTAATTTTGGTAATTAACAGAAAATCAATTGCAATCAAATAACTTTAAAACAATTAATATATAGTATTCATTTTGAATATCCTTGTCCAAATTGTCCATGAGTTTCTAGTAGATAGACCATATGGTTCAAGAGAAAATAGTCTAAATAATGAATAAAATATCTAACCATTAACGGGATTATTTTAAATGAACTCTGCAACTATTCTAAATATTAACTTTTTTTCACAACTACCACCGGTTTGACGGAAAAACATTGACAACAAATACATACTGACCTAAACTGGGTTTCCATCCAATTCCCGACAGATTTTCATGAGAATATTCATAAAAATACATATGCGCACCCCCCCCCCCCCGCCAGAAATGTTTCCATCAAACTGACTTGTTGCACATAAACAACTGTGCGTGATGACGTGGTGCACATAAAAATACATTTTGCGGTTTAAATGACCATGTACTGGATAAAAAATTTAAAAAAAGTTAAACTGGGTTCCATCACATTTTCAACTATACTGTTGGTTATGTCACAAATATGTTTTTGCGTTATACTGTACACCGAGTGTGCCGACACCGGTATTGGCCCAGAGCGCGTTTAGCCTACATGATGACTATGTGATGAACTAAAGAGCGACATTAATTGTATTTGCCAAACGCAACCAAGCGTCGATGATCATGTCACCCGGAATAAGACCCTCGATTTTGATTGGATAGGACACATCAAGATTAGCACTTTGCACTTTCACTTGTTAATAAGATCATGATAAAACATTTGTTTTCATCTGTTGCCTAATAAACCGCATGCTTTCCCGAGTCGTGACTCCAAGTTTACTTTGATATGATGCTTATTATATCAATATTTGCGCATAAAAGCGTTTCCACCGACATTTTTGACATAATTAATTTTACTAACCAGGTCTCCATTCAAAGTCTCTATGCCAGTAAAATACAAGTCGGATAAAAAAATGACAGGCCTGATGGAACAGAACATTTTTCTATAAACTTCCCCCCAAAAAATACTGTAACGACCCATACGCTAGACAAGGTGGGATATTTTTGTTTTAGTAAAATCATTGCGGGAAATGTTGGTGGAAACACATGTATGCGCAAAAATGTATATAATAACCAATATATCAAAGTTAATTTGGAGTCACTCGATGACATGTTGTGGAGTCCTCCCACTACGACTCATCCGGAAAGCAAACAGTTTATTATGCCGCGTTCACAACAACTGAGAACTCAGAACTTGGAAATCTCCGACTTCTATCTTCAATGCGTTCAGACAACTGGGAATTCGAAAAGAACGAACTCCGACTGGCAAATCAAACTCAAGATTTCCAAATCGGGAACTCTGGCCTCTTTCTCGACCCCCGATTTTACCGAACTGAAGATCACTGACGTGATGATTAGACCTCGTTTTTTTATCCGAATTCCCAGTTGTCGTGATAGCACCATTAGGCTACAGATTAAATAAATGATGATGAACTTCCGACAGGGTGGTAAAAGTGAAAGGTGATGAGCTTGATGCTCGTTTCCAAGTAAATATCGAGGGTCTTATTGTGGTAACATGATAATCGATGCTTGGCTGCGTTTGAATTTTTTATATTTTTAAATCTTGCCTTTTTGTCCGTAATAATCTCATCATGCGCTCCGGCCAACAGCGCGCAGTTACTGCTGTAGTCTAGAGCGCATGTGTCAATACATTGGATGATGCAAAAGCCTTCAGTAGAGTTGAACGTGCGATGGAACCCATTTAACTTGTATTTTTATTCGGTACATCTCAATTGAACTGCAAAATGTATGTTTATGTGTATTACATCATCACGCAACAAGCAACATTTTATATAACACATTTGATTGTAACACATCTCTTTGTGGGAAAATGCACATATTGTTTTAATTAATGCGGATTTTAGACTATTGACATGGAAATCTGTCCCCAAAAGATCCCACCTTGTCTAGCGTATTTTGTTTTGTCTACATTTGTCAAATTTACCGGGATTTGTTTTGTTGTCATGACAATCCTGTTCCCTGGCATGCATTGGATGGAAACCTGGTTATAGTAAAACATAATAATAATCTGTAAATACAATTTATATAAAGGATTTGTCATGTTGGAACCCTCATATTAAACACTAATGGTATTCACTAAATTGACAGTTTGTATTTAGGATTATGTTTTATAGCTGTTCCATTCAGTTTTATTAGACAATCATCTTGTTTGATGATTTTTAATATTTTACATGTGATTAGGACACACAGAGGGCCAGATATTATTACAGATACCTGGGATCATCTGAAGTAGAGGGCCAGAGATTATTACAGATACCTGGGATCATCTGAAGTAGAGGGCCAGAGATTATTACAGATACCTGGGATCATCTGAAGTAGAGGGCCAGAGATTATTACAGATACCTGGGATCATCTGAAGTAGAGGGCCAGAGATTATTACAGATACCTGGGATCATCTGAAGTAGAGGGCCAGAGATTATTACAGATACCTGGGATCATCTGAAGTAGAGACCAGAGATTATTACAGATACCTGGGATCATCTGAAGTAGAGACCAGAGATTATTACAGATACCTGGGATCATCTGAAGTAGAGACCAGAGATTATTACAGATACCTGGGATCATCTGAAGTAGAGACCAGAGATTATTACAGATACCTGGGATCATCTGAAGTAGAGACCAGAGATTATTACAGATACCTGGGATCATCTGAAGTAGAGACCAGAGATTATTACAGATACCTGGGATCATCTGAAGTAGAGACCAGAGATTATTACAGATACCTGGGATCATCTGAAGTAGAGACCAGAGATTATTACAGATACCTGGGATCATCTGAAGTAGAGACCAGAGATTATTACAGATACCTGGGATCATCTGAAGTAGAGGGCCAGAGATTATTACAGATACCTGGGATCATCTGAAGTAGAGACCAGAGATTATTACAGATACCTGGGATCATCATCAGAGATTATTACAGATACCTGGGATCATCTAGTAGAGACCAGATTATTACAGATACCTGGGATCATCTGAAGTAGAGACCAGATATTATTACAGATACCTGGGATCATCTGAAGTAGAGACCAGAGATTATTACAGATACCTGTGATCCTCTAAAGTAGAGACCAGAGATTATTACAGATACCTGTGATCCTCTAAAGTAGAGGGCCAGAGATTATTACAGATACCTGTGATCATCTGAAGTAGAGACCAGAGATTATTACAGATACCTGTGATCCTCTAAAGTAGAGGGCCAGAGATTATTACAGATACCTGGGATCATCTGAAGTAGAGGCCAGAGATTATTACAGATACCTGTGATCCTCTAAAGTAGAGACCAGAGATTATTACAGATACCTGTGATCCTCTAAAGTCATCAGATACCTGTGATCAGAGTAGAGACCAGAGATTATTACAGATGATCCCTAAAGTACAGGGCCAGAGATTATTACAGATACCTGGGATCATCTGAAGTAGACCTGGGATCATCTAAAGTAGAGATTATTACAGATACCTGTGATCATCAGAGATTATTACAGATACCTGGGATCATCTAGAGACCAGAGATTATTACAGATACCTGGGATCATCTGAAGTAGAGACCAGAGATTATTACAGATACCTGGGATCATCTGAAGTAGAGACCAGAGATTATTACAGATACCTGGGATCATCTGAAGTAGAGACCAGAGATTATTACAGATACCTGGGATCATCTGAAGTAGAGACCAGAGATTATTACAGATACCTGGGATCATCTGAAGTAGAGGGCCAGAGATTATTACAGATGCCTGTGGTCATCTGAAGTAGAGACCAGAGATTATTACAGATACCTGTGATCATCTGAAGTAGAGACCAGAGATTATTACAGATACCTGGGATCATCTGAAGTAGAGACCAGAGATTATTACAGATACCTGTGATCATCTGAAGTAGAGACCAGAGATTATTACAGATACCTGTGGTCACCTGAAGTAGAGCCCAGAGATTATTACAGATACCTGGGATCATCTGAAGTAGAGGGCCAGAGATTATTACAGATGCCTGTGGTCATCTGAAGTAGAGGACCAGAGATTATGACAGATACCTGTGATCCTCTAAAGTACCCTAAAGGGCCACCAAATTAATTGTAATAGATTTCTTAAAATCTTAGAAAAATACCACAATTCTGGTATTTTACTGTTAAACTTTGAAAGTTTCCAGTAATATATCCTCTCTTTGCACCCCTTGACCCACCCCATCAGGACCCTATATGCTTGTTATAATGCAATGCAAACCTTCAAAGCCTGGTTTGGGGGGAGGCAGGTAGCCTAGCCAGGTATCCTAGTGGTTAGAGCGTTGGACTTGTCAACCGAAAGGTTGCAAGATTGAATCCCCGAGATGACAAGGTAAACATCTGTCATTCTGTCCCATGAATAAGGTATAACTCACTGTTCCTAGGATGTAATTGATGAAAAAAAAATGTTCTTAATGGACTTGCCTAGTTTAAAAAAACTATAATGTTGACATCATGGATGGTCAGTTGTTGACTCCATATCTCTGTCTACTAATTAGAGTGTGATGTCATATCTCCATCCCTGTCCCTCAGCTGTTAACCAAAATAAAGGGGTGAGAACTTTATTATTGTTTCAACTGCAATACTGCCCCTTTAATGCCTCCTCTATGCTATATAAATACTGCCCCTTTAATGCCTCCTCTATGTTATATAAATACTGCCCCTTTAATGCCCCCTCTATGCTATATAAATACTGCCCCTTTAGTGCCCCCTCTATGATATTTAAATACTGCCCCTTTAATGCCTCCTCTATGTTATATAAATACTGCCCCTTTAATGCCTCCTCTATGTTATATAAATACTGCCCCTTTAATGCCTCCTCTGTGTTACATAAATACTGCCCCTTTAATGCCTCCTCTGTGTTATATAAATACTGCCCCTTTAATGCCTCCTCTATGTTATATAAATACTGCCCCTTTAATGCCTCCTCTATGTTATGTAAATACTGCCCCTTTAATGCCTCCTCTGTGTTATATAAATACTGCCCCTTTAATGCCCCCTCTATGTTATGTAAATACTGCCCCTTTAATGCCTCCTCTGTGTTATATAAATACTGCCCCTTTAATGCCTCCTCTATGTTATATAAATACTGCCCCTTTAATGCCTCCTCTATGTTATATAAATACTGCCCCTTTAATGCCCCCTCTATGCTATATAAATACTGCCCCTTTAATGCCTCCTCTATGTTATATAAATACTGCCCCTTTAATGCCTCCTCTGTGTTACATAAATACTGCCCCTTTAATGCCTCCTCTGTGTTATATAAATACTGCCCCTTTAATGCCTCCTCTATGTTATATAAATACTGCCCCTTTAATGCCCCCTCTATGCTATATAAATACTGCCCCTTTAATGCCTCCTCTATGTTATGGAAATACTGCCCCTTTAATGCCTCCTCTGTGTTATATAAATACTGCCCCTTTAATGCCTCCTCTATGTTATATAAATACTGCCCCTTTAATGCCTCCTCTATGTTATATAAATACTGCCCCTTTAATGCCTCCTCTATGTTATATAAATACTGCCCCTTTAATGCCTCCTCTATGTTATATAAATACTGCCCCTTTAATGCCTCCTCTATGTTATATAAATACTGGCCCTTTAATGCCTCCTCTATGTTATATAAATACTGCCCCTTTAATGCCTCCTCTGTGTTACATAAATACTGCCCCTTTAATGCCTCCTCTATGTTACTACTGTGCGTGTAGAATTTAAATACACCTTTAGCTATGAAATTAACATTACTTTAAACATTCAACTTCTTTTTAAAGAAGCAATCACTGTTCAACCCTAACCCTGACCCTAAGCTTTATTCCACTCTGGCCTGAACCCTGCTAACCTAACCCTGACCCTAAGCTTTATTCCACTCAAGTCTTAATTAGCAGGGTATAAGGAGGCAGATAATAATTTGTACTATGCAGTTTAAAGGGTCGGCCGTAAAGAGGGAAGGGTCGGCCCTTTGTGAGCAGCCTGACCCTGAGATAATGAACCTGTATTTTGCTGATAGAGTTCCATTGTACCCATCGAGTTTACCATATAATGGCAATCAATACCTGCAGAAATATAGTGGAAACCGCAGCAAGCAGTGCAGGGCCATACATCGGAGGAGAGGAGAGGGGGAGGAGAGGAGGGGGAGGAGAGGAGGAGGAGAGGAGAGGGGGAGGAGTGGAGGGGGAGAGGAGGAGGAGAGGAGGGGGAGGAGAGGAGGAGGAGAAGAGGGGAGGAGAGGGAGAGGAGAGAGGGGGAGGAGAGGAGAGGGGGAGGGAGAGGAGAGAGGGGAAGGAGAGGAGGAGGAGAGGAGGGGGAGGAGAGGGGGAGGAGAGGAGGAGGAGAGGAGGAGAGGAGAAGAGAGGAGAGGGGGAGGAGATGAGAAGAGAGAGGGAGGAGAGGGGGAGGAGATGAGAAGAGAGGGGGAGGAGAGGGGGTGAAGTATCGTCTGAGGTGGTAAAAACACATAAATTAAGGCTGGTAATTATGGGATGCCTTGGCTGGCAGTAGAACTGACTGAGGAGAAAGACAACATTAAAACTAGAGATTTATCCTGTCTCTCCGACCAGGACAATACTGGCCATTATATCTAAAGTAGCACCACCCAAAGCCCATCTATCGCCGTTTCCAACTCCACACTAAACTGTCTATATATCACGACTGTGTGGTGAAAGTGGTCTCAGGAGAAGTGGGGTGATTCTAAATCATTAAAGAGACTTCTCAAAGGTTAACGGACGTACTTGGAGTTCTCTCATAATTAAGATTGAGATGCTTGATTGACCGTAGTGTAACATTCAGCTTGGTGTTACTGCAGTTTAAGAGGTGTTGATTGGGGTGTTTTTGTACAGTGTCACAATGCAGAACATACAAGTCCAGTAGGCTAATACTAGGACACACGGCAGTAATGAGAAGAGAAACACAAAGAAAAATCCTTCAGTAATACACCGTCACCGAGACATACTGTTACTCCCCATCCCATTCTCACCGGTGATAATGCACAGCCCGTTGCCTTGATCTATACAACTATTATTTATCCCGATCCACAATGGCCGACCCAAACGAGCACCGGGGCAATGAATAAAAAAAGACTTGGCCTCAGAAACGCTTTTGTCTGTTAGAATCTGACCCAACCAAGACAGGCCTCTTAAAACCAGATTTATGCGCTTTCAATACCCGGCGTGATTCATTCGTCTCCCGATTCCCTGAAAGGGATATGAAGAAGAGGAGAGGAGAGGACAGTCTTTTGTCAGCAGAGACGATCCGATCAGCTCATGGATCACGTTGACAATGAGGAATGGCGGGCGGGAGGAAAAAGCACCTCGTATACGACTCCTCTAACGGACTAACGACGGGGCACAGGCAGTCCTCCTAGTTAATCACTCACTTGCTAAAAGATCGCAGTGTGTAATTGGAGCTTGCATGGGGAATCGGGACTTAGTAGAGCGGAGTAATCATCATCTTTTCGCTCGGCTTCGTCGCTGATGCGTTCAGTTTCGCACCTTTGCAGCAAGCCGGTAATGGACCTGGCCAGAGGAGTTTCTCCTCTTCATTTACTTGGCTCTTTTAACCTGTGAAATGAAGGATTCATGTAATGCGGCTAGCAGGAAAACAACTGTTTATCTACATGTGGACAGCCCATCTAATTGGAATGGCGCTTCAGTAGTTTCTTACATTTAGATTTTACTGTTGTTCATTTAGCAGACGCTCTTATCCAGAGTGATTTACAATCAGTGCAAACAGCTGACTGGGTTAGGGAGGGCCCATACAGTATGAATCTAGAATACAGTATGAACCTAGAATACAGTATGAATCTAGAATACAGTATGAACCTAGAATACAGCATGGACATAGAATACAGCATGGACCTAGAATACAGCATGGACCTAGAATACAGCATGGACCTAGAATACAGCATGGACATAGAATACAGTATGAACCTAGAATACAGTATGAATCTAGAATACAGTATGAACCTAGAATACAGCATGGACATAGAATACAGCATGGACCTAGAATACAGCATGGACCTAGAATACAGTATGAACCTAGAATACAGTATGAACCTAGAATACAGCATGGACCTAGAATACAGTATGAACCTAGAATACAGCATGGACCTAGAATACAGTATGAACCTAGAATACAGCATGGACATAGAATACAGTATGGACCTAGAATACAGCATGGACCTAGAATACAGTATGAACCTAGAATACAGTATGAACCTAGAATACAGCATGGACATAGAATACAGCATGGACCTAGAATACAGCATGGACCTAGAATACAGCATGGACCTAGAATACAGTATGAACCTAGAATACAGTATGAACCTAGAATACAGCATGGACATAGAATACAGTATGAACCTAGAATACAGCATGGACATAGAATACAGTATGAACCTAGAATACAGCATGGACATAGAATACAGTATGAACCTAGAATACAGCATGGACATAGAATACAGTATGAACCTAGAATACAGTATGAACCTAGAATACAGCATGGACCTAGAATATAGTATGAACCTATAATTTTTATTTTACCTTTATTTAACTAGGCAAGTCAGTAAAGAACAAATTGTTATTTTCAGTGACAGCCGAGGAACAGTGGGTTAACTGCCTGTTCAGGGGCAGAACAACAGATGTGTACCTTGTCAGTTCAGGGATTTGAACTTGGAACCTTTTGGTTACTAGTCCAACTCTCTAACTCTCTAACCACTAGGCTACCCTGCTGACCTAGAACATAGAATACAGCATGAACCTAGAATAGAACTCTATTGTCCAGCCAAACATGGAATCTGTAGGAATGTTTCCCCCTGTCTGTCTGTCTGTCTGTCTGTCTGTCTGTCTGTCTGTCTGTCTGTCTGTCTGTCTGTCTGTCTGTCTGTCTGTCTGTCTGTCTGTCTGTCTGTCTGTCTGTCTGTCTGTCTGTCTGTCTGTCTGTCTGTCTGTCTGTCTGTCTGTCTGTCTGTCTGTCTGTCTGTCTGTCTGTCTGTCTGTCTGTCTGTCTGTCTGTCTGTCCCTGTTTCTGTCTCTGAAGCACAGAAGTCGTACCACCTATAGTTTCCAGCAGGATATTTAGTGTTGAGGCATTAGAAGCCTGGAACCATTCTTTAAAGCTTAGCTGTCTTCTCTTCTGTCCCTTAGTATTCCAGATAAT
The DNA here is from genome assembly GCF_021184085.1 of Oncorhynchus gorbuscha. Taxonomy (NCBI): domain Eukaryota; kingdom Metazoa; phylum Chordata; class Actinopteri; order Salmoniformes; family Salmonidae; genus Oncorhynchus; species Oncorhynchus gorbuscha. Next base: position 94,999,919 of record NC_060177.1, read on the forward strand.
TACACTAGCTGGGACAAAAATTGACTGACTTATTCAACAGAAAGTGCTGATTGTGGTTTCTGGGGCGGTAATCAATTAATACCCACAACCCCCAACAGCCTGGAGGAGAAAGACAGTCCATCACACAGGATATTTATCAGTACACAAAGACAGTAACACCACCATTGTTTTGTCTGCTTTTGATGAGAGCAGCTCAAAAGGCCATCACTTATTGAATCAGACACGAGGTACAGGAGACTGAGGTTCTGGAGACTGAGGTACAGGAGACTGAGATTCAGGAGACTGAGGTTCAGGAGATTGTGGTACAGGAGACTGAGGTACAGGAGATTGAGGTACAGGAGGCTGAGGTACAGAAGACTGAGGTTCAGGAGACTGAGGTTCAGGAGATTGAGGTTCAGGAGACTGAGGTCCAGGAGACTGAGGTACAGGAGACTGAGGTACAGGAGACTGAGATTCAGGAGACTGAGATACAGGAGACTGAGGTTCAGGAGACTGAGGTCCAGGAGACTGAGGTTCAGGAGATTGAGGTACAGGAGACTGAGGTACAGGAGGCTGAGGTTCAGGAGTCTGAAGTACAGGAGATTGAGGTACAGGAGGCTGAGGTACAGAAGACTGAGGTTCAGGAGACTGAGATACAGGACACTGAGGTTCAGGAGACTGAGGTCCAGGAGACTGAGTTACAGGAGACTGAGGTACAGGAGACTGAGATTCAGGAGACTGAGGTTCAGGAGACTGAGGTTCAGGAGACTGAGGTCCAGGAGACTGAGATTCAGGAGACTGAGATACAGGAGACTGAGGTTCAGGAGACTGAGGTCCAGGAGACTGAGGTACAGCAGACTGAGGTACAGGAGACTGAGGTACAGGAGACTGAGGTTCAGGAGACTGAGATACAGGAGACTGAGGTTCAGGAGACTGAGGTACAGGAGACTGAGGTACAGCCAAAGGTACAGGAGGCTGAGGTACAGGAGACTGAGGTTCAGGAGACTGAGATACAGGAGACTGAGGTTCAGGAGACTGCGGTTCAGGAGACTGAGGTACAGCCAAAGGTACAGGAGGCTGAGGTACAGAAGACTGAGGTTCAGGAGACTGAGATACAGGAGACTGAGGTTCAGGAGACTGCGGTTCAGGAGACTGAGGTACAGCCAAAGGTACAGGAGACTGAGGTCCAGGAGACTGAGTTACAGAAGACTAAGGTCCATGGCCATGCACAAAGTTAAGGATCCTATAACATTTCGGCAGAAGAAATGGAAGTAGTTTTACTGACGCCCAACCAATGGTGCTATTATGTGTTTTTCTTTGCGTTATTTGTAATTTATTTTGTACATAATGTTTCTGCAACTGTATTTTACGGCAGAAACAGAGCTTCTGGATATCAGGACAGTGATCACTCACCTCGGATTAGACAAAGAGCTTCTGGAAATCAGGACAGTGATCACTCACCTCGGATTAGAGAAAGAGCTTCTGGAGATCAGGACAGCGATCACTCACCTCGGATTAGAGAAAGAGCTTCTGGATATCAGGACAGCGATCACTCACCTCGGATTAGAGAAAGAGCTTCTGGATATCAGGACAGCGATCACTCACCTCGGATTCGACAAAGATTTTTTTCTTCAACAAGCAGGACGCACAGGACATACTCCTAATACCCGACAAGGCCAACAACCCAGTTATTTGCAAGAGGAAGAGACGCAGGTACAGAGGACTCGTAAGGATCCGCAGAAGGCGAGTGGGAAAGCTGTTGTTACCATCAATATTACTTGCCAACGTGCAATCATTGGACAATAAATTAGACGAGGTACGATCACGAATATCTTACCAGACCAGCTACATCACTTCTATGCTCGCTTTGAGGCAAGCAACACTGAGGCATGCATGAGAGTATCTGCTGTTCCGGATGACTGTGTGATCACATGATAGGGAGGATGTCAGCCTATAGGGAGGATGTCAGAGACCTGGCCGGGTGGTGTCAGAATAACATTTACATTTACATTTAAGTCATTTAGCAGACGCTCTTATCCAGAGCGACTACAACCTATCCCTCAACGTAACCAAGACTAAGGAGATGAATGTGGACTACAGGAAAAGGAGGAACGAGCACACCCCCATTCTCATCGACGGGGCTGCAGTGGAGCAGGTTGAGAGCTTCAAGTTACTTGGTGTCCACATGACCAACAAACTAGAATGGTCCAAACACACCAAGACAGTCGTGAAGACAAAGCCTATTCCCCCTCAGGGAACTAAAAAGATTTGGCATGGGTCCTCAGATCTTCAAAAGGGTCTACAGCTGCACCATTGAGAGCATCACTGCCTGGTACGGCAACTGCTCGGCCTCCGACGGCAAGGCACTACAGAGGGTAGTGCGTACGGCCCAGTAAATCACTGGGGCTAAGGTGCCTGCCATAGAGGACCTCTACACCAGGCGGTGTCAGAGGAAGGCCTTAAAAATTGTCAAAGACCTCAGCCACCCCAGTCATAGACTGTTCTCTCTACTACCGCATGGAAAGCGGTCCCGGAGCGAATGTCTAGGGCTAAGAGGTTTCTAAACAGCTTCTACCCCCAAGCCATAAGACTCCTGAACAGCTAATCAAATGGCTACCTGGACTATTTGCATTGTGTTTCGCCACGCACGACCCACCACCCGCCAACCCCTCTTTTACGATACTGCTACTCTCTGTTATCACATATGCATAGACACTTTAACCATACCTACATGTACATACTACCTCAATCAGCCCGACTAACCGGTGCCTGTATATAGCCTCTACTGTATATAGCCTCTACTGTATATAGCCCCTCTACTGTATATAGCCTCTCTACTGTATAGTAGCCTCTCTACTGTATGTAGCCTCTCTACTGCATGTAGCCTCTCTACTGCATGTAGCCTCTCTACTGTATGTAGCCTCTCTACTGCATGTAGCCTCTCTACTGCATGTAGCCTCTCTACTGCATGTAGCCTCTCTACTGTATGTAGCCTCTCTACTGCATGTAGCCTCTCTACTGTATGTAGCCTCTCTACTGTATGTAGCCTCTCTACTGTATGTAGCCTCTCTACTGCATGTAGCCTCTCTACTGTTTGTAGCCTCGCTACTGTATGTAGCCTCTCTACTGCATGTAGCCTCTCTACTGTATGTAGCCTCTCTACTGCATGTAGCCTCTCTACTGCATGTAGCCTCTCTACTGCATGTAGCCTCTCTACTGTATGTAGCCTCTCTACTGCATGTAGCCTCTCTACTGTATGTAGCCTCTCTACTGTATGTAGCCTCTCTACTGTATGTAGCCTCTCCACTGTATATAGCCTCTCTACTGTATGTAGCCTCTCTACTGTATGTAGCCTCTCTACTGCATGTAGCCTCTCTACTGTATGTAGCCTCGCTACTGTATGTAGCCTCTCTACTGTATGTAGCCTCTCTACTGCATGTAGCCTCTCTACTGTTTGTAGCCTCTCTACTGTATATAGCCTCTCTACTGTTTGTAGCCTCTCTACTGCATGTAGCCTCTCTACTGTTTGTAGCCTCTCTACTGTATATAGCCTCTCTACTATATGTAGCCTCTCTACTGTATGTAGCCTCTCTACTGTATGTAGCCTCTCTACTGTTTGTAGCCTCTCTACTGTATGTAGCCTCTCTACTGTATGTAGCCTCTCTACTGTTTGTAGCCTCTCTACTGTATGTAGCTCAGTTGGTAGAGCATGGCGCTTGTAACGCCAGGGTAGTGGGTTCGATCCCCGGGACCACCCATACGTAGAATGTATGCACACATGACTGTAAGTCGCTTTGGATAAAAGCGTCTGCTAAATGGCATATATTATATTATTATTATATTACTGTATGTAGCCTCTCTACTGCATGTAGCCTCTCTACTGTATGTAGCCTCTCTACTGCATGTAGCCTCTCTACTGTATGTAGCCTCGCTACTGTATGTAGCCTCGCTACTGTATGTAGCCTCTCTACTGTTTGTAGCCTCTCTACTGTATGTAGCCTCGCTACTGTATGTAGCCTCTCTACTGTATGTAGCCTCTCTACTGTATGTAGCCTCTCTACTGTATGTAGCCTCTCTACTGTATGTAGCCTCTCTACTGTATGTAGCCTCTCTAATGTATGTAGACTCTCTACTGTATATAACCTCTCTACTGTATATAGCCCCTCTACTGTATATAGCCTCTCTACTGTATATAGCCTCTCTACTGTATTTAGCCTCTCTACTGTATATAGCCTCTCTACTGTATGTAGCCTCTCTACTGTATATAGCCTCTCTACTGTATATAGCCTCTCTACTGTATATAGCCTCTCTACTGTATATAACCTCTCTACTGTATATAGCCTCTCTACTGTATATAGCCTCTCTACTGTATATAACCTCTCTACTGTATATAGCCTCTCTACTGTATATAGCCTCTCTACTGTATATAACCTCTCTACTGTATATAGCCTCTCTACTGTATATAGCCTCTCTACTGTATATAGCCTCTCTACTGTATATAACCTCTATACTGTATATAGCCCCTCTACTGTATATAACCTCTCTACTGTATATAGCCCCTCTACTGTATATAGCCTCTCTACTGTATATAACCTCTCTACTGTATATAGCCCCTCTACTGTATATAGCCTCTCTACTGTATATAACCTCTCTACTGTATATAGCCCCTCTACTGTATATAGCCTCTCTACTGTATATACCTCTACTGTATATAGCCCCTCTACTGTATATCTCTACTGTATATAGCCCCTCTACTGTATATAGCCTCTCTACTGTATATAGCCTCTCTACTGTATATAGCCTCTCTACTGTATATAACCTCTCTACTGTATATAACCTCTCTACTGTATATAGCCTCTACTGTATATAACCTCTCTACTGTATATAGCCTCTACTGTATATAACCTCTCTACTGTATATAACCTCTCTACTGTATATAACCTCTCTACTGTATATAACCTCTCTACTGTATATAACCTCTCTACTGTATATAACCTCTACTGTTATTTGAAACTTTTTTTTACATTTGTTTTTATTGCTATTGTTCACCTAATAACTTTTTTTCCCTACTTAAACATTGCACTGTTGGTTAGAGCCTGTAATGAAGCATTTCACTATAAGATAAACTTTGATTTAATTTATTGTCTTCTGTTTGTTTCATCAAGGACGAGTATTTGAATGAGGACTGGGTTCAACGATTCAATAATTCAATAGACTACTTTTGTTCTGAATAAAACTATATTATATTACTATTATAACATTTACATTTAAGTCATTTAGCAGACGCTCTTATACAACAGCAAACTCTTCATTGGTGTTCAATGTCGTAACAAACCTCTTCAGCTGTTCAAATTAAACGAATGCCTGATGTTTTACACAGCAGACCAATCACGTTCTCCTACAGAACACGGCAGACCAATCACGTTCTCCTACAGACCGCAGCAAACCAATCACGTTCTCCTACAGACCGCAGCAGACCAATCACGTTCTCATACAGACCACAGCAGACCAATTACGTTCTCATACAGACCTCAGCAGACCAATCACGTTCTCCTACAGACCACAGCAGACCAATCACGTTCTCCTACAGACCACAGCAGACCAATCACGTTCTCCTACAGACCACAGCAGACCAATCACGTTCTCCTACAGACCACAGCAGACCAATCACGTTCTCCTACAGACCACAGCAGACCAATCACGTTCTCCTACAGACCGCAGCAGACCAATCACGTTCTCCTACAGACCACGGCAGACCAATCACGTTCTCCTACAGACCACAGCAGACCAATCACGTTCTCCTACAGACCGCAGCAGACCAATCACGTTTTCCTGAAGACCACGGCAGACCAACCACGTTCTCCTACAGACCACAGCAGACCAATCACGTTCTCCTACAGACCACAGCAGACCAATCACATTCTCCTACAGACCGCAGCAGACCAATCACGTTCTCCTACAGACCGCAGCAGACCAATCACGTTCTCATACAGACCGCAGCAGGCCAATCACGTTCTCCTACAGACCACAGCAGACCAATCACATTCTCCTACAGATCACAGCAGACCAATCACGTTCTCCTACAGACCTCAGCAGACCAATCACGTTCTCCTACAGACCACAGCAGACCAATCACTTTCTCCTACAGACCACAGCAGACCAATCACGTTCTCCTACAGACCGCAGCAGACCAATCACGTTCTCATACAGACCGCAGCAGGCCAATCACGTTCTCCTACAGACCACAGCAGACCAATCACATTCTCCTACAGACCACCGCAGGCCAATCACGTTCTCCTACAGACCTCAGCAGACCAATCACGTTCTCCTACAGACCACAGCAGACCAATCACGTTCTCCTACAGACCACAGCAGACCAATCACGTTCTCCTACAGACCACAGCAGACCAATCACGTTCTCCTACAGACCGCAGCAGGCCAATCACGTTCTCCTACAGACCGCAGCAGACCAATCACATTCTCCTACAGACCGCAGCAGACCAATCACGTTCTCCTACAGACCACAGCAGACCAATCACGTTCTCCTACAGACCACAGCAGACCAATCACGTTCTCCTACAGACCACAGCAGACCAATCACGTTCTTCTACAGACCACAGCAGACCAATCACGTTCTCCTACAGACCACAGCAGACCAATCACGTTCTCCTACAGACCACAGCAGACCAATCACGTTCTCCTACAGACCACAGCAGACCAATCACGTTCTCCTACAGACCGCAGCAGACCAATCACGTTCTCCTACAGACCACGGCAGACCAATCACGTTCTCCTACAGACCACAGCAGACCAATCACGTTCTCCTACAGACCGCAGCAGACCAATCACGTTTTCCTGAAGACCACGGCAGACCAACCACGTTCTCCTACAGACCACAGCAGACCAATCACATTCTCCTACAGACCACAGCAGACCAATCACATTCTCCTACAGACCGCAGCAGACCAATCACGTTCTCCTACAGACCGCAGCAGACCAATCACGTTCTCATACAGACCGCAGCAGGCCAATCACGTTCTCCTACAGACCACAGCAGACCAATCACATTCTCCTACAGATCACAGCAGACCAATCACGTTCTCCTACAGACCTCAGCAGACCAATCACGTTCTCCTACAGACCACAGCAGACCAATCACTTTCTCCTACAGACCACAGCAGACCAATCACGTTCTCCTACAGACCGCAGCAGACCAATCACGTTCTCATACAGACCGCAGCAGGCCAATCACGTTCTCCTACAGACCACAGCAGACCAATCACGTTCTCCTACAGACCACAGCAGACCAATCACGTTCTCCTACAGACCGCAGCAGGCCAATCACGTTCTCCTACAGACCGCAGCAGACCAATCACATTCTCCTACAGACCGCAGCAGACCAATCACGTTCTCCTACAGACCACAGCAGACCAATCACGTTCTCCTACAGACCACAGCAGACCAATCACGTTCTCCTACAGACCACAGCAGACCAATCACGTTCTTCTACAGACCACAGCAGACCAATCATGCACATTACAAATGGTCATGAATAGTAACACTAGGGACACAATATCATTGTGTATAGTAACACTAGGGACACAACATCATTGTGTATAGTAACACTAGGGACACAACATCATTGTGTATAGTAACACTAGGGACACAACATCATTGTGTGTAGTAACACTAGGGACACAACATCATTGTGTAGTAACACTAGGGGCACAACATCATTGTGTGTAGTAACACTAGGGACACAACATCATTGTGTAATAACACTAGGGACACAACATCATTGTGTGTAGTAACACTAGGGACACAACATCATTGTGTGTAGTAACACTAGGGACACAACATCATTGTGTGTAGTAACACTAGAGTATTGGCGACAACATGCAGATCCATCAGTCTTAATGTTGTGTGTGAAAACAGAGGTATTGTCAGAACCTAGATGCTTAAATCCCTGTTTTCTATATAGGCTTAAATCCCTGTTTTCTATAGAGACAGGAATCCTTGTTTTCTTTAGGGGCTTAAACCCCTGTTTTCTATAGAGGCTTAAATCCTTGTTTTCTATAGAGGCTGGAAGCCCTGTTTTCTATAGAGGCTGGAAGCCCTGTTTTCTATAGAGGCTGGAAGCCCTGTTTTCTATAGAGGCTGGAACCCCTGTTTTCTATAGAGGCTGGAAGCCCTGTTTTCTATAGAGGCTGGAAGCCCTGTTCTCTATAGAGGCTGGAAGCCCTGTTTTCTATAGAGGCTTAAATCCCTGTTTTCTGTAGAGGCTTAAATCCCTGTTTTCTGTAGCGGCTTAAATCCCTGTTTTCTGTAGAGGCTGGAATCCCTGTTTTCTGTAGAGGCTGGAAGCCCTGTTTTCTATAGAGGCTTAAATCCCTGTTTCCTATAGAGACTGGATTACTGTTCTGATTACTGCCAAGATTCCCTATTTAGCTGCTTATGTGTCAGCAATTGCAACATGCACGCACGCACGCACACACACACACACACACACACACACACACACACACACACACACACACACACACACACACACACACACACACACACACACACACACACACACACACACACACACACACACACACACACAACGTTAGGTCTGCCTGAGTAGTGAGCAGTGAGCTCACTATGATCATCTCAGTGTTTCTCCTCGGTGACCAACCAGTGTCGTTTCCGTTGGCCGCTCGTGATTAATGATGTCAGGGCCAGGGTACACCGCAGAGGTCACGACCCCATGGTCTCAAGGCCACGCCGGCAGGGATGGAGGGGACGGAGGAGCTGGGCCATCATAATTCATTTTCAGGCCACAGCGGGAGACCGCAGCGGGGTGGAGGAAAGTTTAAACTGACATTTCATATGAGTTTTAGGGTGTTTTAGTGTGTTTTAGTGTGTTTTAATGTGTTTTAGTGTGTTTTAGTGTGTTTTAATGTATTTTAGTGTGTTTTAGTGTGTTTTAGGGTGTTTTAGTGTGTTTTAGGGTGTTTTAGGGTGTTTTAATGTGTTTTAGTGAGTTTTAGTGTGTTTTAGTGTGTTTTAGGGTGTTTTAGGGTGTTTTAGTGTGTTTTAGGGTGTTTTAGTGTGTTTTAGTGTGTTTTAGGGTGTTTTAGTGAGTTTTAGTGTGTTTTAGTGTGTTTTAGGGTGTTTTAGGGTGTTTTAGTGTGTTTTAGGGTGTTTTAGGGTGTTTTAGTGTGTTTTAGTGTGTTTTAGTGTGTTTTAGGGTGTTTTAGGGTGTTTTAGTGTGTTTTAGGGTGTTTTAGTGTGTTTTAGTGTGTTTTAGGGTGTTTTAGTGAGTTTTAGTGTGTTTTAGGTGTTTTAGTGAGTTTTAGTGTGTTTTAGGGTGTTTTAGTGTGTTTTAGGGTGTTTTAGGGTGGGTGTTTTAGGTGTTTTAGTGTTTTAGTGTGTTTTAGTGTGTTTTAGGGTGTTTTAGTGAGTTTTAGTGTGTTTTAGTGTGTTTTAGGGTGTTTTAGGGTGTTTTAGGGTGTTTTAGTGTGTTTTAGTGTGTTTTAGTGCGTAATGGATTGTATTGAATGAAATGTCATGTTCACAGCTTCATGCATGACTTGACTGGGAGTTCAAAACGACTGGAGGCCGTTCTAATGCTTTTACAAAACATTGCATTGAGCTAATTTTTATAAATACGTTGTTTAATACAGGGCCACAATGGGATACAAAGTATATTGTAAGCAGGTGTGGTTTCTGGGTTAATTAAGCAATTAACATCCCATCATGCTTTGAGTCTTGTATACAAATGCCTACCATAGATAGAAGAGATTTCAGTGACTTTGTGTGTGTGTGTTTGTGTTTGTGTGTTTGTGTTTGTGTGTGTGTGTGTGTGTGCATGCGTGCGTGCGTGTGTGTGTGTGTATGTATGTGAATGTGTGTGTGTGTGTGTGTGTGTGTGTGTGTGTGTGTGTGTGTGTGTGTGTGTGTGTGTGTGTGTGTGTGTGTGTGTGTGTGTGTGTGTGTGTGTGTGTGTGTGTGTGTGTGTGTGTGTGTGTGTGTGTGTGTGTGTGTGTGTCTGTGTTTGTGTGTGTCTGCTAGTCCGTGCAAGCATGTCTGTGTGTGTGTGTGTGTGTGTGTGTGTGTGTGTGTGTGTGTGTGTGTGTGTGTGTGTGTGTGTGTGTGTGTGTGTGTGTGTGTGTGTGTGTGTGTGTGTGTGTGTGTGTGTGTGTGTGTGTGTGTGTGTGTGTGTCAGTCACTAGATCTCAACCCAATAGTTCTAGGAGATTTTGGAGCGGCTCGTGAGACAGTGTTTTTTTGCACCACAGTCAACAAAACACCAAAATTATGGAATTTCTTGTGGAAGAATTTGATATTATATTAGAATATAAATCACATGTACAGGGTCTCAGGTGTAATTACAGTGAAACTCTTAAACACTCGAACTCCAACAATGCAGGTCAAGATTAAATAAAACAATTACATGTAATTACATGTAATCAGGGTGCAACTTTGGTTTTTGAAGAGAGGAGGGACATAACCTGGCAGGGGGGTCCTCCCTCAGAATTTGTTGGGGCATCTAAAGCTCCTGCATTTCTACAAGGGCTGTACCCGGCCCAAAAAATATCTTGGTCCACCAAGATTAGTCTTTGAACTTTGAACTAGCTACATAATTAATAGCTACAATCGATTGGTCGAAAGGTTTTACAAGTGTATTTGTCCATATATACTGTCGTGGATAAAAGTCTGCTGCCTCAGTTTGTATGATGGCAATTTGCATATACTAATGTTATGAAGAGTGATCAGATGAATTGCAATTAATTGCAAATCCCTCGTTCCCATGCAAATGAACTGAATCCCCCCAAAAAACATTTCCACCGCATTTCAGCCCTGCCACAAAAGGACCAGCTGACATCATGTCAGTGATTCTCTTGTTAATACAGGTGTGAGTGTTAGTTTATTTTATAAAAATTGTTCCTAACTGTGGTTTGTGTAGGCCAATCACGAGGCGTGGCAAATCTGCCAGTGAACAGCCAAAACAAGCCTTTCGAAATATTCAAAATCAACAGGAAAATTGTCACGCCTGCACCCGCTCCCCCCTGTCTGCACCCGCTCCCCCCTGTCTGCACCCGCTCCCCCTGTCTGCACCCGCTCCCCCTGTCTGCACCCGCTCCCCCTCCCCCTGTCTGCACCGCTCCCCTGTCTGCACCTGCTCCCCCTTGTCTGCTCCCCCTGTCTGCACCCGCTCCCCCTGTCTGCACCCGCTCCCCTGTCTGCACCCGCTCCCCCCTGTCTGCACCCGCTCCCCTGTCCCGCTCCCCCTGTCTGCACCCGCTCCCCCTGTCTGCACTCAGCTGGCTCCCCCTGTCTGCACCCGCTCCCCCTGTCTGGCTCCCCCCCACTCCCCCCTCAGCTGGCTACACACATCAGGCTGGACCCACTCCTCAGCTGGCTATATCTGTCTATTCCTCAGGCTTGTTCAGGCCACTCCTCAGCCGGCTCGTCGGGTCCTCACAGAATCCAGGTGGGTCGCTGCAGATGGGTTGGGCGGGCTTCCCCTAGAGAGCTGGGGGGTACTGTCTTGACTCCCACTCCTCAGCTGGCTCCGCTCCCCCCTCTCTGGCGCTCGAGGGGGAGGGGCCAGAGAGGGGGAGGGGCCAGGCTGCCATCACCGTATTGATTGCCTCCTCTATATCTGTCTATTTCTCAGTTTGAGGAATTTACTTGCTTCTCGTTTCCCAGCGTTTGTCCTCACAAAAATACAGGTTGGAAAGCAAATGGATCCTGCTGACAAGAGAACACTAATCTGTCTGTAGGCTACCAAGTTATACACTTCCAAATAGGCCTGTCGAGTGAACACAGATAAGCTTTTGGCACAAGTGCATCGGCCAACGCCAGTGAGTGAGCCGAGCATCATTGGGTGAGTCAGTGCAACTGGAAAGCTTTATTCAGGACTATAATTTCCTCTTCATATTGTACAGGGTCTCCTCCAACACCACGCACCTAGGCCTAGGCTATTGATGGATTCAAGACAACGTGGTTTTTATTGATCTCAGTTTGTGTCAAAGTAGCTTGAATGTTTTATCATTTGTAAGGTATTAAAATATAGTCCCCTAGGCCACAACATGTTTTCCCCATGTGTGTAACTTCTGCAAGTCCCTTTTACTCTACTGATCTATGCCAGTACACAAAAGCATGATAATGCATGCAATGCTGTATTACAATTATACAGCATTTAAAAAAATATATATATATTTTTAAATCATGCGTTCTGGTACCTCAGAGCACCCCGGGTCACCCCTCCCTCTCGGGCTCACCTCTAAATGTACTAAGTAGTCCCTGTCTGTAGAGCTTTGCCGTCTGTGGCAGTCGATTTGCCATAACAGGCTTTGATGCAGCCCGACAGTATGCTCTCAATAATGCTCCTGTGGAACACTGTGAGAGCCCTCTGGGACATGCCGAATTTCTGCCAGCTTCCTGAAGTTGAACAGTAGCTCTTGTTCTTTCTTCACCACGGTGTCCCATGTGGTTTGATGATTTCAGCTGCTCGGAGATGTGTTACGCCGAGGAACTTGAAATTTATTGCTCATCTCCACAGTTGATGAGCATGGGGTTGTGCCCAGCCTGGTTCCTCCTGAAGTCCACAATCAGCTCCTTTGTTTTGCTAATGTTGAAGGAAAGGTTGTTCACCTGGCACCACGCTGTCAGAGTTCCTTACCTCCTCACTGTAGGCCGTCTCATTGTTGTTGGTAATCAGGCCTACTACTTTTGTGTTGTCAGCGAACTGGATGATGTAGCTGGAACTGTGTGAGGCCAGGGAGCAGAGGAAGGGACTGAGGACGAACCCTTGTGAGGAGGTAATGTTGCCTACCTTCACCACCTGGGGGCGGACCGTCAGGAAGTCCAGGAATCAGTTGCATAGGGAGAAGTTCAGACCCAGGGCTGTGAGCTTTGTCATGAACTTAGAGGGCACTATGGTATTTAAGGCCGAGCTGTAGTCGGTGAACAACGTCCTCACATTTGCATTTCTTTTGTCCGGGTGGGTAAGGGCAGCGTGCAGTGTAATGGCGATTGCGTCGTCAGTGGGTCTGTCAGGGCGGTAGACGAATTGGAGAGGGTTGAGTGTGTAGGGGAGGGAGGAGGTGATATGGTCCTTGACTAGACTCTCGAGGGACTTCATGACGACGGAGGTGAGCGCTACGGGTTGGTAGTCATTCAGTTCAGTGACATTCCCTTTCTTGGGCAGGGGGACGTCTTGAAGAAGGTGGGGATAGTGGCCTGGGTTAGAGAGAGATTAAAAATGTCAGAAAACACAACATGCACATGCTCTGAGGGGGCGGCTTGGGATGCTGTCTCGGCTGGCAGCTTGTGAGGGTTAACACGTTTGAATGACTTACATACGCCCTCCGTGGAGACCGTAAGTACATAGCCCTCATTGTCCCGGGGGGCTCTTCTCAGCAGCTCAGAGTCATCGTTGTGTGTGAAAAGAAAAAAGGTGTTTAGCTCATCCGGTAGCGCGGCGTTGGTATCCGTGACGTGGCTGGCTTTCATTTCGTTAGGATCCCCTGTCACCTCATGTCCAACCCTTGAATAGCTCCTCCACTTTGTCCCTATACTTGTTGTGTTTCGCAACCGTGATCGATATGCTTAGGTCGTATTTGTGCTGTTTAACCAAATTATTGTTTATGAGCAGCATCTCTCTCGTTTTGAAAGACACTATCGGTATCACATCATCTGTGAATTTTTTGATGTTATCATTGATGTTATCCATTTACATTTACATTTACATTTAAGTCATTTAGCAGACGCTCTTATCCAGAGCGACTTACAAATTGGTGCATTCACCTTATGACATCCAGTGGAACAGTCACTTTACAATAGTGCATCTAAATCTTAAGGGGGGTGAGAGGGATTACTTATCCTATCCTAGGTATTCCTTAAAGAGGTGGGGAATACCTAGGATAGGATAAGTAATCCCTCTCACCCCCCCCTTAAGATTTAGATGCACTATTGTAAAGTCTGGAACATCTGGAACATATTCCAGGCCACGTGATCAAAACAGTCTTGGAGCGTGGATTATGATTGGTCGGACCAGCACGGTATAGACATGATCACCGGAACTTCCCTCTTGAGTCTTTGTTTGTAGGCGGGGAGAAGCAAATTTGTAGTTGTGGTCAGATTTACCAAAAGGAGGGCAAGAGAGGGCCTTATACCCACGTTGAAAAGGCGTGTAGCAGTGGTCAAGTGTCACCTTCCTGCGAGTTGGATAATCAACTTGTTGGTAATAATTAGGGAGCAGGAAACTCAAATAACTTTCGTTAAAGTCCCACGCAACAATGAACGCTACCTCCGAGTATGCAGCCTCCATTTTGATTTAGGGTCCAATGAAGATCGTTGAGAGCATTGTTGGTGTCGCCTTGATGCCATGACGATATTCCAAGTCAGGAGAGCAGAAGTTCCTGTATGTTTCCCCCATCCCAACATAATAATAATAATAATAATAATATATGCCATTTAGCAGACGCTTTTATCCAAAGCGACTTACAGTCATGTGTGCATACATTCTACATATGGGTGGTCCCGGGGATCGAACCCACTACTCTGGCATTACAAGCGCCATGCTCTACCAACTGAGCTACAGAAGGACCACAATGTGTTGACCATAAAGCAGAGCCCACCAACTTTGTTCTTGCCAGTGAGAGCCCGTTTCCTCTCCGCTCTAAAAAACCCGCTGGTTGTATATAATCTGTTTGGATGTCGGAGGAGAGCCAATGTTCAGCCCAGTCTCACTCTCAGAGTATATTACAGAATCTGATGTCCCTCTGGAAGGAAATGCACTTTATGTTGGTGGTTCCTTTATTTTGGCAGTTACCTGTTACTGCAAAGCAGTTGACTATTCCCATATATTATTATTATATATATTATTATTATGAATTAAAGCAAAGCAGTTGACTATTCCCATTATTATGAATTAAAGCAAGGCAGTTGACTATTCCCAGTATTCAGGTGAATTAAAGCAAGGCAGTTGACTATTCCCAGTATTCAGGTGAATTAAAGCAAGGCAGTTGACTATTCCCAGTATTATGAATTAAAGCAAAGCAGTTGACTATTCCCATTATTATGAATTAAAGCAAAGCAGTTGACTATTCCCAGTATTCGGGTGAATTAAAGCAAGGCAGTTGACTATTCCCATTATTATCAATTAAAGCAGTAGTCAACAGAGAAGAACGCTAAGGGAAAACCTATTGAAAAGATACAGACACGAGCACTAGTACACCACATACATTGTAATATTGTTGTATGGTGGTATTATACATTTTGTATTTTAGATATGAAGTGGTGTAGTAATGTTATATGATGTACTGTTTTATCTGTAAGGTAAGTGTTTTAATGTGTTTAGATCCCAGGAAGAGTAGCTGCTGCCTTGGCAGGAACTAATGGGGATCCATAATAAACCCCAGGAAGAGTAGCTGCTGCCTTGACAGGAACTAATGGGGATCCATAATAAACCCCAGGAAGAGTAGCTGCTTCCTTGGCAGGAACTAATGGGGATCCATAATAAACCCCAGGAAGAGTAGCTGCTGCATTGGCAGGAACTAATGGGGATCCATAATAAACACCAGGAAGAGTAGCTGTTGCCTTGGCAGGAACTAATGGGGATCCATAATAAACCCCAGGAAGAGTAGCTGCTGCATTGGCAGGAACTAATGGGGATCCATAATAAACCCCAGGAAGAGTAACTGCTGCCTTGGCAGGAACTAATGGGGATCCATAATAAACCCCAGGAACAGTAGCTGCTGCCTTGGCAGGAACTAATGGGGATCCATAATAAACCCCAGGAAGAGTAGCTGCTGCCTTGGCAGGAACTAATGGAGATCCATAATAAACCCCAGGAAGAGTAGCTGCTGCCTTGGCAGGAACTAATGAGGATCCATAATAAACCCCAGGAAGAGTAGCTGCTGCCTTGGCAGGAACTAATGGAGATCCATAATAAACACCAGGAAGAGTAGCTGTTGCCTTGGCAGGAACTAATGGGGATCCATAATAAACCCCAGGAAGAGTAGCTGCTGCCTTGGCAGGAACTAATGGAGATCCATAATAAACACCAGGAAGAGTAGCTGCTGCCTTGGCAGGAACTAATGGAGATCCATAATAAACACCAGGAAGAGTAGCTGCTGCCTTGGCAGGAACTAATGGGGATCCATAATAAACCCCAGGAAGAGTAGCTGCTGCCTTGGCAGGAACTAATGGAGATCCATAATAAACACCAGGAAGAGTAGCTGTTGCCTTGGCAGGAACTAATGGGGATCCATAGTAAACCCCAGGAGGAGTAGCTGATGGGGATGATTAATAAATACAAATACACATTGAACCTTTTGAGACCAAGGCCTCTTGTTCTAGTGAGACGTGGAAGAGCATGAAAACAGTTTAGAACGTTCAAATACGACGTAATAAAACCACAAAATATGACAATCAATTTAAGAAGAAATCACATTCCTCAACACGACCAACAACTTGAACTGACCTGGAGGCAACCAGAGAGTTCTGCGGATCATTCCATACACGGGGAACAAATGCTTCACTGTGAGGATGGTATTCTCGGGATGATGAGAGGTGTTGGGTTTGCGCCAGACATAGCGTTTTCCTTGATGGCCAAAAAGCTACATTTTAGTCCCATCTAACCAGAGAACCTTCCAGATATTTGTGGAGTCTCCCACATGCCTTTTGATGAACACCAAACATATTTGATTATTTCTTTCTTCAAGCAATGGCTTTTTTCTGACCACTTTTCCATAAAACCCATCTCTGTGGAGTGTACGGCTTAAAGTGGTCCTATGGACAGATACTCCAATCTCCGCTGTGGAGCTTAGCAGCTCCTTCAGGGTTATCTTTGGTCTCTTTGTTGCCTCTCTGATTAATGCCCTCCTTGCCTGGTCCGTGAGTTTTGGTGGGCGACCCTCTCTTGGCAGGTTTGTTGTGGTGACATATTTTTTACATTTTTAAATAATGGATTTAATGGCGCTCCGTGGGATGGTCAAAGTTTCAAATATTTTTTTATAACCCAACCATGATGTGTACTTGTCCACAACTTTGTCCCTGACCTGTTTGGAGAGCTCCTTGGTCTTCATGGTGCCACTTGCTTGGTGGCACTCTAAGAGTCAATGTAGTGATTCTTAATGCAGGCGATGCAGCTACAGTCGGCAGTCCAGCAAAGTGACTGTGCTTATAGTATGCTACTGACTGTCAGATAGTAGTTACTCAGCAGTCAAATGAATAGGATTTGGTTCATCACAGGCTTCCTGTAGGAAGATGAGCATCGCTGCAGTGAATCAATGATACTAAACAATGACTGGATCAATACAGGGACATTCTGGACTCATCATGTGATTTCACTAACACCAAAGAATCTACACTAAATATAGGTGTGTGTGTCAAATCAAATCAAGTTCTAATCAAATCAAGTTGTTTACCAACAACACCTGTTGTTTACCAAGCATTTCACTGTTAGTCTACACCTGTTGTTTACCAAACATTTCACTGTTAGTCTACACCTGTTGTTTACCAAACATTTCACTGTTAGTCTACACCTGTTGTTTACCAAACATTTCACTGTTAGTCTACACCTGTTGTTTACCAAACATTTCACTGTTAGTCTACACCTGTTGTTTACCAAACATTTCACTATTAGTCTACACCTGTTGTTTACCAAACATTTCACTGTTAGTCTACACCTGTTGTTTACCAAACATTTCACTGTTAGTCTACACCTGGTGTTTACCAAACAGTGAAATGCTATAGAGAAATAATATTAACTCTGTTTTATACACAGAATGCCAGAACTGAGTCTATGATAACTTGGTTATATACACAGAGTATCAGTACTGAGTCTATGATAACTTGGTTATATACACAGAGTACCAGTACTGAGTCTATGATAACTTGGTTATATACACAGAGTACCAGTACTGAGTCTATGATAACTTTGTTATATACACAGAGTACCAGTACTGAGTCTATGATAACTTGGTTATATACACAGAGTATCAGTACTGAGTCTATGATAACTTGGTTATATACACAGAGTACCAGTACTGAGTCTATGATAACTTGGTTATATACACAGAGTACCAGTACTGAGTCTATGATAACTTGGCTGCACGTGGTATCAGTACTGAGTCAATGTGCAGGGTACGAGGTAATTGAAGTAGATATGTACATACTGTATAGGTAGGGGTAAAGGATAGATAATAGACAGTAACAGCAGTATACTGTAGGTAGGGGTAAAGGATAGATAATAGACAGTAACAGCAGTATACTGTAGGTAGGGGTAAAGGATAGATAATAGACAGTAACAGCAGTATACTGTAGGTAGGGGTAAAGGATAGATAATAGACAGTAACAGCAGTATACTGTAGGTAGGGGTAAAGGATAGATAATAGACAGTAACAGCAGTATACTGTAGGTAGGGGTAAAGGATAGATAATAGACAGTAACAGCAGTATAAGTGATGAGTCAAAAGAGAAGAGTCAATGCAGAAAATCCAGGAGGCTATTGATAAACTTCCTCTGTGTCGTTTAGATAAGCTCTCTTGGTAAATAGTGTGGTCTACAGTTTATCATTAGTTATTCTAAGAAGCTCGAGACTTCCTTAATATTGTTGTTAACTAAGAGACCCTGAGCGTCCCGACTGTTCTATGCTGCCGATGTATCGAAAAAACAGCTAGAGGTAAACTCAGCAAAAAAAAGAATTGTCCTCTCACTGTCAACTGCGTTTATTTCCAGCAGACTTAACTTGTGTAAATATTTGTATGAACATAAGATTCAACAACTGAGACATAAACTAAACAAGTTCCACAGACACGTGACTAACAGAAATGGAATAATGTGTCCCTGAACAAAGGGGGGGGGGGGGTGTAAGGGGACAGGGAACTGCACCAGATTAGACTGCACCAGATTGGACAGCACCAGATTAGACTGCACCAGATTAGACTGCACCAGATTGGACAGCACCAGATTAGACTGCACCAGATTAGACTGCATCAGATTAGACTGCACCAGATTAGACTGCACCAGATTAGACTGCACCAGATTAGACTGCACCAGATTAGACTGCACCAGATTGGACTGCACCAGATTAGACTGCACCAGATTAGACTGCATCAGATTAGACTGCACCAGATTAGACTGCATCAGATTAGACTGCACCAGATTAGACTGCACCAGATTAGACTGCACCAGATTAGACTGCACCAGATTAGACTGCACCAGATTGGACTGCACCAGATTAGACTGCACCAGATTAGACTGCACCAGATTAGACTGCATCAGATTAGACTTCATCAGATTAGACTGCACCAGATTAGACTGCACCAGATTAGACTGCACCAGATTACACTGCACCAGATTAGACTGCATCAGATTAGACTTCATCAGATTAGACTGCACCAGATTAGACTGCATCAGATTAGACTGCATCAGATTAGACTGCACCAGATTAGACTGCACCAGATTAGACTGCATCAGATTAGACTGCATCAGATTTGACTTTCTGAACAGAAAACTCAAGCTGAGCCCACTTGAATCCATTCATCCACTGTTTCAAATATAAACCCCACTGCAGTACATTTCTGTCTAAACTTTATGAGTTGTATGCAGTCCAGCAGTCCCCCTCACCGTACAATCTATGAATTAGGTTCAGATATCCATGTGTAACTCACACTCGGTTAGGATTCGTGATAAATATAGTGGAATTGAATTACCTGGATTTCTGCATTAATTGGTCGTCAAATTTGATCTGAATCTTCATCTACGTCCCAACAATATTCAAACACAGTGTGCTTAAACTAATAACACACAAATTATTGTATTTGTCTTGTCTATATTGAGTACATCATTTAAACATTCACAGTGTAGGTTGTAAAAAGTATGTGAACCCCCCGAGGCTAATGACTTCTCCAAAAGCTAATTGGAGTCAGGAGTCAGCTAACCTGGAGTCCAATCAATGAGACGAGATTGGAGATGTTGGTTAGAGCTGCCTTTCCCTATCAAAAACACTCACAAAATGTGAGTTTGTTATTCACAAGAAGCATTGCCTGATGTGAACCATGCCTCGAACAAAAGAGATCTCAGAAGACCTAAGACTTATATAAAGCTGGAAAGGGTTACAAAAGTATCTCTAAAAGCCTTAATGTTCATCAGTCCATGGTAAGCCAAATTGTCTATAAATGGAGAAAGTTCAGCACTGTTGCTACTCTCCCTATGAGAGGCCGTCCTGCAAAGATGACTGCAAGAGCACAGAGCAGAATGCTCAATGAGGTTAAGAAGAATCCTAGAGAGTCAGCTAAAGACTTACTGAAATCTCTGGAACATGCTAACATCTCTGTTGACGAGTCTACGATACGGAAAACACTAAACAAGAATGGAGTTCATGGGAGGACACCACGGAAGAAGCCACTACTGTCCAAAAAAAAACATCGCTCCACGTCTGAAGTTTGCAAAAGTGCACCTGGATGTTCAGCACTACTGGCAAATTATTCTGTGGACAGATGAAACTACAGTTGATTAGTTTGGAAGGATCACAGACCACCATGTGTGAAGAGAAAAAAGGCACAGCACACCAACATCAAAACCTCATCCCAACTGTAAAGTATGGTGGAGGGAGCATCATGGTTTGGGGCTGCTTTGCTGCCTCAGGACCTGGACAGCTTGCTATCATCGACGGAAAAATGAATTCCCAAGTTTATCAAGACATTTTGCAGGAGAATGTAAGGCTATCCGTCTGCCAATTGAAGCTCAACAGAAGTTGGGTGACGCAACAGGACAACGACCAAAAATACAGAAGTAATCAACAACAGAATAGCTTCAACAGAAGAAAATACACCTTCTGGACCTCAAATGCTGTGGAATGACCTCAAGAGAGCGGATCACACCAGACATCCCAAGATTATTGCTGAACTGAAACAGTTTTGTAAAGAGGATTGATCCAAAATTCCTCCTGACCGTTGTGCAGGTCTGATCCACAACTACAGAACAAGTTTGGTTGAGGTTATTACTGCCAAATGACTGACTGGCCCTGTGCTGGAGAGACTGACTGGTCCTGTGCTGTAGAGGCTGACTGGCCCTGTGGTGTAACGACTGACTGGCCCTGTGCTGTAGAGGCTGACTGGCCCTGTGGTGTAACGACTGACTGGCCCTGTGCTGTAGAGACTGACTGGCCCTGTGCTGGAGAGTCTGACTGGCAATGTGCTGTAGAGGATGACAGGCCTTGTGGTGTAGAGACTGACTGGCCCTGTGGTGTAGAGACTGACTGGCCCTGTGCTGGAGAGACTGACTGGCAATGTGCTGTAGAGGCTGACAGGCCTTGTGGTGTAGAGACTGACTGGCCCTGTGGTGTAGAGACTGACTGGCCCTGTGCTGGAGAGTCTGACTGGTCCTGTGCTGTAGAGGCTGACTGGCCCTGTGGTGTAACGATTGACTGGCCCTGTGCTGTAGAGACTGACTGGCCCTGTGCTGGAGAGACTGACTGGCCCTGTGGTGTAGAGACTGACTGGCCCTGTGGTGTAGAGACTGACTGGCCCTGTGGTGTAGAGACTGACTGGCCCTGTGGTGTAGAGACTGACTGACCCTGTGGTGTAGAGACTGACTGACCCTGTGGTGTAGAGACTGACTGGTCCTGTGCTGGAGAGACTGACTGGTCCTGTGCTGTAGAGGCTGACTGGCCCTGTGCTGTAGAGACTGACTGGCCCTGTGCTGGAGAGTCTGACTGGCAATGTGCTGTAGAGGATGACAGGCCTTGTGGTGTAGAGACTGACTGGCCCTGTGGTGTAGAGACTGACTGGCCCTGTGCTGGAGTGACTGACTGGCAATGTGCTGTAGAGGCTGACAGACCTTGTGGTGTAGAGACTGACTGGCCCTGTGGTGTAGAGACTGACTGGCCCTGTGCTGGAGAGTCTGACTGGTCCTGTGCTGTAGAGGCTGACTGGCCCTGTGGTGTAACGACTGACTGGCCCTGTGCTGTAGAGACTGACTGGCCCTGTGCTGGAGAGACTGACTGGCCCTGTGGTGTAGAGACTGACTGGCCCTGTGGTGTAGAGACTGACTGGCCCTGTGCTGTAGAGACTGACTGGCCCTGTGCTGTAGAGACTGACTGGCCCTGTGCTGGAGAGTCTGACTGGCCCTGTGGTGTAGAGACTGACTGGCCCTGTGCTGTAGAGACTGACTGGCCCTGTGCTGGAGAGTCTGACTGGCCCTGTGCTGTAGAGGCTGACTGGCCCTGTGCTGGAGAGTCTGACGGGCCCTGTGCTGGAGAGTCTGACGGGCCCTGTGCTGGAGAGACCAACGGGCCCTGTGCTGGAGAGACCGACGGGCCCTGTGCTGGAGAGACCGACGGGCCCTGTGCTGGAGAGACCGACGGGCCCTGTGCTGGAGAGACTGACGGACCCTGTGCTGGAGTATGGATATGGAGCATGTCCCTTTCAAACCATGAAACATGTTTAGCCTCTCAGTCAAATAGGAAACTGTCAAATGTTCCACAGGATGCTATAGATAGTATGTCTTTCTAATGGAAACGGCAATATGAAAAAGAAGTTGAATGAATCAAACCAGGGTTCTGAGAACCTAGAACACACAAGGTGTTCTGTTGATAGAACACACAAGGTGTTCTGTTGATAGAACACACAAGGTGTTCTGTTGATGGAACACACAAGGTGTTCTGTTGATGGAACACACAAGGTGTTCTGTTGATGGAACACACAAGGTGTTCTGTTGATGGAACACACAAGGTGTTCTGTTGATGGAACACACAAGGTGTTCTGTTGATGGAACACACAAGGTGTTCTGTTGATGGAACACACAAGGTGTTCTGTTGATGGAACACACAAGGTGTTCTGTTGATGGAACACACAAGGTGTTCTGTTGATGGAACACACAAGGTGTTCTGTTGATGGATGTCAGACTGCGTAACGTTACATAATATTATATCTATGTTAAAGAACACAGACTAACTATGATCCTGTAGAGACAGAGAGAGAACACTCTTAAGAAAAAGGGTTCCAAAGGGGTTCTTCGGCTGTCCCCATAGGAGAACCCTCTTTGGTTCTAGGTAGAACCCTTTCTGGTTCCAAGTAGAAATATCTTGGGTTCCACATAGAACCATCTGTGGAAAAGGGTCTACATGGAACTCAAAAGGGTTCTACTTGGAACCATAAAGGGTTCTACCTGGAACCATAAAGGGTTCTACCTGGAACCATAAAGGGTTCTACCTGGAACCATAAAGGGTTCTACCTGGAACCATAAAGGGTTCTACCTGGAACCATAAAGGGTTCTTCCCATGGTTATCCTATGGTGACAGCCAAACAACCCTTTTAGGTTCTAGCTCCTTTTTTCTAAGATTGTAGGTTACTGTATAAGAAAGAGAGCATCATCTTAACAACCTTAACAAGATGCAGGTTACTGCATCATCTTAACAACCTTAACAACGCACACACACACACACACACACACACACACACACACACACACACACACACACACACACACACACACACACACACACACACACACACACACACACACACACACACACTTACTACAAACCTCTCTCTTTCAAACCCGTCTGAGATCCCAAGCTATGAGAGACACACAGATTTGCCTCTTTGTTTATTTTGTATTTTAACCTTTAATTTAACTAGGCAAGTCAGTTAAGAACAAATTATTATTCACAATGACGGGCCTACCCGGCCAAACCCGGACGACGCCGGGGCAGTTGTGCGCCGCACTACGGGACTCCCAATCACGGCCGGATGTGATGCAGCCTGGATTCAAACCAGGGACTGTAGTGACACCTCTTGCACTGAGATGCAGTGCCCTAGACCGCTGCGCCACTCGGGAGCACAAAACGGGCATGCTGTGGAGTGTAAAAAGATAACTACAGGCCTGTTTCATGTTGCCGCAGGTAGGAGTCCTCCATTGTAAACACATGAACACATGACCTGGCCCCCAAGCCCATCAAGGAAGCATTCAATCAATGGACATGATCACATAAATAGAAAACCTTTAGAAAGAGCCCATGTTTGGCCTACACATCTTTATGTTATTCAGACAATATGGAGGACCAGACTTGTACTGTATAGGCATAATCTCATCGCAAACACCTCCATTCTTTTACTTAAAATGTGTGTGTATTGTTGTGTAATTGTTAGATATTACTTGTTAGATATTACTTGTTAGATATTACTGCACTGTCAGAGCTGGAAACACAAGCATTTCGCTACAGCCGCAGTACCATCTGCTAAACACGTGTATGTCACCAATAACGTTTTGTTTTGGTTTGATTTGAGAAGCAAGAGATTTTATTGGCCCAAAAAAAGCTTCTAAAGCCATTTCCTAGTAAACGAGTTCAAACTAAAAGAGGAATCTGATGAATTTTAGACAGAGCTGACAAATTGAAGTGTTGTTGCAAGATAGAGTTGGAACTGGGCTAGCCAAAGCCGGTTTTCACCAGGGCTAGCCAAAGGCGGTTTTCACCAGGGCTAGCCAAAGGCGGTTTTCACCAGGGCTAGCCAAATGAGGTTTTCACCAGGGCTAGCCAAAGGCGGTTTTCACCAGGGCTAGCCAAAGGAGGTTTTCACCAGGGCTAGCCAAAGGAGGTTTTCACCAGGGCTAGCCAAAGGCGGTTTTCACCAGGGCTAGCCAATGGGGAAACAACAAAATTATCTCCTCTCCTCTCCTCTCCTCTCCTCTCCTCTCCTCTCCTCTCCTCTCCTCTCCTCTCCTCTCCTCTCCTCTCCTCTCCTCTCCTCTCCTCTCCTCTCCTCTCCTCTCCTCTCCTCTCCTCTCCTCCTCTCCCTCTCTCCTCTCCTCTCCTCTCCTCTCCTCTCCTCTCCTCCCTCTCCTCCTCTCCTCTCCCTCTCCCTCTCCTCTCCTCTCTCTCCTCTCCTCTCCTCTCCTCTCCTCTCCTCTCCTCTCCTCTCCTCTCCTCTCCTCTCCTCTCCTCTCCTGTGTATGTGTGTTAGGAGGCCAATATTAGAATTTCAGCCATTCCGTTATTGACACCCTTTAGCCAGATGACAGTGATGGAGAGACATTGATTTTTTGGACGAATCCGGTAGAGAAACAGACCACTCTGATTAAGTCTTAAAGACAGACTGAGATACTGCAGATACTGATGATGAACCATCTCTCTGCCAGCTCTGACAATGTCTCTCTCTACCAGCTCTGACAATGTCTCTCTCTCTCTACCAGCTCTGACAATGTCTCTCTCTCTCTACCAGCTCTGACAATGTCTCTCTCTACCAGCTCTGACAATGTCTCTCTCTCTATACCAGCTCTGACAATGTCTCTCTCTCTCTACCAGCTCTGACAATGTCTCTCTCTCTACCAGCTCTGACAATGTCTCTCTCTCTACCAGCTCTGACAATGTCTCTCTCTCTCTACCAGCTCTGACAATGTCTCTCTCTCTACCAGCTCTGACAATGTCTCTCTCTCTCTACCAGCTCTGACAATGTCTCTCTCTATACCAGCTCTGACAATGTCTCTCTCTACCAACTCTGACAATGTCTCTCTCTACCAGCTCTGACAATGTCTCTCTCTACCAGCTCTGACAATGTCTCTCTCTCTCTGCCAGCTCTGACAATGTCTCTCTCTACCAGCTCTGACAATGTCTCTCTCTGCCAGCTCTGACAATGTCTCTCTCTACCAGCTCTGACAATGTCTCTCTCTACCAGCTCTGACAATGTCTCTCTCTCTCTACCAGCTCTGACAATGTCTCTCTCTCTCTACCAGCTCTGACAATGTCTCTCTCTCTCTACCAGCTCTGACAATGTCTCTCTCTCTGTCAACTGACAATGTCTCTCTCTCTGTCAACTCTGACAATGTCTCTCTCTCTGCCAGCTCTGACAATGTCTCTCTCTCTGCCAGCTCTGACAATGTCTCTCTCTCTGCCAGCTCTGACAATGTCTCTCTCTCTGCCAGCTCTGACAATGTCTCTCTCTCTCTGTCAACTCTGACAATGTCTCTCTCTCTCTGTCAACTCTGACAATGTCTCTCTCTACCAGCTCTGACAATGTCTCTCTCTCTCTACCAGCTGTGACAATGTCTCTCTCTCTCTGCCAGCTCTGACAATGTCTCTCTCTCTCTGTCAACTCTGACAATGTCTCTCTCTCTCTACCAGCTCTGACAATGTCTCTCTCTCTCTACCAGCTCTGACAATGTCTCTCTCTACCAGCTCTGACAATGTCTCTCTCTACCAGCTCTGACAATGTCTCTCTCTCTGACAGCTCTGACAATGTCTCTCTCTCTCTACCAGCTCTGACAATGTCTCTCTCTACCAGCTCTGACAATGTCTCTCTCTACCAGCTCTGACAATGTCTCTCTCTCTCTACCAGCTCTGACAATGTCTCTCTCTCTCTACCAGCTCTGACAATGTCTCTCTCTCTGCCAGCTCTGACAATGTCTCTCTCTCTCTGCCAGCTCTGACAATGTCTCTCTCTACCAGATTTGACAATGTCTCTCTCTGTCAACTCTGACAATGTCTCTCTCTGTCAACTCTGACAATGTCTCTCTCTCTACCAGCTTTGACAATGTCTCTCTCTGTCAACTCTGACAATGTCTCTCTCTGTCAGCTCTGACAATGTCTCTCTCTCTACCAGCTTTGACAATGTCTCTCTCTGTCAACTCTGACAATGTCTCTCTCTCTCTGCCAGCTCTGACAATGTCTCTCTCTCTACCAGCTCTGACAATGTCTCTCTCTCTCTACCAGCTGTGACAATAGCTCTCTCTGCCATCTTCCTAAATCCTAAATCAATTGGTAATTGAACAGTTGGGCAACAATCCATAAGGTCATAAGCCCTAGTAATTGACTATACCTGGATCAACTTAGTCTAGCTACTGAAACACACACACACACACACACACACACACACACACACACACACACACACACACACACACACACACACACACACACACACACACACACACACACACACACACACACACACACACACACACACACACACACACTGTAACGGCTGATTTCTTCCTCCTCTTCATCTGAGGAGGAGAGGCGAGAAGGATCGGAGGACCAATGTGCAGCGTGGTAAGTGTCCATGGTTGTTTATTTAAAAAACATAAACTGAACACTATAAATACAAAAACAATGAACGTGAAACGAACGAAAACCGAAACAGTACCGTGTGGTGAAACAAACACAGACATGGAAACAAACACCCACAAACCAACAGCGAAACCCAGGCTACCTAAGTATGATTCTCAATCAGAGACAACCAGGCTACCTAAGTATGATTCTCAATCAGAGACAACCAGGCTACCTAAGTATGATTCTCAATCAGAGACAACCAGGCTACCTAAGTATGATTCTCAATCAGAGACAACCAGGCTACCTAAGTATGATTCTCAATCAGAGACAACCAGGCTACCTAAGTATGATTCTCAATCAGAGACAACCAGGCTACCTAAGTATGATTCTCAATCAGAGACAACCAGGCTACCTAAGTATGATTCTCAATCAGAGACAACCAGGCTACCTAAGTATGATTCTCAATCAGAGACAACCAGGCTACCTAAGTATGATTCTCAATCAGAGACAACCAGGCTACCGAAGTATGATTCTCAATCAGAGACAACCAGGCTACCTAAGTATGATTCTCAATCAGAGACAACCAGGCTACCGAAGTATGGTTCTCAATCAGAGACAACCAGGCTACCTAAGTATGATTCTCAATCAGAGACAACCAGGCTACCTAAGTATGGTTCTCAATCAGAGACAACCAGGCTACCTAAGTATGATTCTCAATCAGAGACAACCAGGCTACCTAAGTATGCTTCTCAATCAGAGACAACCAGGCTACCTAAGTATGATTCTCAATCAGAGACAACCAGGCTACCTAAGTATGATTCTCAATCAGAGACAACCAGGCTACCTAAGTATGATTCTCAATCAGAGACAACCAGGCTACCTAAGTATGATTCTCAATCAGAGACAACCAGGCTACCTAAGTATGGTTCTCAATCAGAGACAACCAGGCTACCTAAGTATGATTCTCAATCAGAGACAACCAGGCTACCTAAGTATGCTTCTCAATCAGAGACAACCAGGCTACCTAAGTATGATTCTCAATCAGAGACAACCAGGCTACCTAAGTATGATTCTCAATCAGAGACAACCAGGCTACCTAAGTATGATTCTCAATCAGAGACAACCAGGCTACCTAAGTATGATTCTCAATCAGAGACAACTAACGACACCTGCCTCTGATTGAGAACCATACTAGGCCGAAACATAGAAATCTCCAAATCATAGAAAAACAAACATAGCCTGCCCACCCCAACTCACGCCCTGACCAAACGAAATAATGACAAAACATAGACTGCCCACCCTAACTCACACCCTGACCAAACTAAATAAAGACAGAACATAGACTGCCCACCCTAACTCACACCCTGACCAAACTAAATAAAGACAAAACAAAGACTGCCCACCCCAACTCACGCCCTGACCAAACAAAATAATGACAAAACATAGACTGCCCACCCTAACTCACACCCTGACCATACTAAATAAAGACAGAACATAGACTGCCCACCCTAACTCACACCCTGACCATACTAAATAAAGACAAAACATAGACTGCCCACCCCAACTCACACCCTGACCAAACTAAATAAAGACAAAACAAAGACTGCCCACCCCAACTCACGCCCTGACCATACTAAATAAAGACAAAACATAGACTGCCCACCCCAACTCACGCCCTGACCAAACGAAATAATGACAAAACATAGACTGCCCACCCCAACTCACACCCTGACCATACTAAATAATGACAGAACATAGACTGCCCACCCTAACTCACGCCCTGACCAAACTAAATAAAGACAAAACATAGACTGCCCACCCCAACTCACACCCTGACCATACTAAATAAAGACAGAACATAGACTGCCCACCCTAACTCACGCCCTGACCATACTAAATAAAGACAGAACATAGACTGCCCACCCTAACTCACACCCTGACCATACTAAATAAAGACAGAACATAGACTGCCCACCCTAACTCACACCCTGACCATACTAAATAAAGACAGAACATAGACTGCCCACCCCAACTCACGCCCTGACCAAACTAAATAAAGACAGAACATAGACTGCCCACCCCAACTCACGCCCTGACCATACTAAATAAAGACAAAACATAGACTGCCCACCCCAACTCACACCCTGACCATACTAAATAAAGACAGAACATAGACTGCCCACCCCAACTCACACCCTGACCATACTAAATAAAGACAGAACATAGACTGCCCACCCTAACTCACGCCCTGACCATACTAAATAAAGACAGAACATAGACTGCCCATAACTCACACCCTGACCATACTAAATAAAGACAAAACATAGACTGCCCACCCTAACTCACGCCCTGACCATACTAAATAAAGACAGAACATAGACTGCCCACCCTAACTCACGCCCTGACCATACTAAATAAAGACAGAACATAGACTGCCCACCCCAACTCACGCCCTGACCAAACTAAATAAAGACAAAACATAGACTGCCCACCCTAACTCACGCCCTGACCATACTAAATAAAGACAGAACATAGACTGCCCACCCCAACTCACGCCCTGACCATACTAAATAAAGACAGAACATAGACTGCCCACCCCAACTCACACCCTGACCATACTAAATAAAGACAGAACATAGACTGCCCACCCTAACTCACACCCTGACCATACTAAATAAAGACAGAACATAGACTGCCCACCCCAACTCACACCCTGACCATACTAAATAAAGACAAAACATAGACTGCCCACCCCAACTCACACCCTGACCATACTAAATAAAGACAGAACATAGACTGCCCACCCTAACTCACACCCTGACCAAACTAAATAAAGACAGAACATAGACTGCCCACCCCAACTCACACCCTGACCAAACTAAATAAAGACAGAACATAGACTGCCCACCCTAACTCACACCCTGACCATACTAAATAAAGACAGAACATAGACTGCCCACCCTAACTCACGCCCTGACCATACTAAATAAAGACAGAACATAGACTGCCCACCCTAACTCACGCCCTGACCATACTAAATAAAGACAGAACATAGACTGCCCACCCTAACTCACGCCCTGACCATACTAAATAAAGACAGAACATAGACTGCCCACCCTAACTCACACCCTGACCATACTAAATAAAGACAAAACATAGACTGCCCACCCCAACTCACGCCTGACCATACTAAATAAAGACAGAACATAGACTGCCCACCCTAACTCACGCCCTGACCATACTAAATAAAGACAAAACATAGACTGCCCACCCCAACTCACGCCCTGACCATACTAAATAAAGACAGAACATAGACTGCCCACCCTAACTCACACCCTGACCAAACTAAATAAAGACAGAACATAGACTGCCCACCCCAACTCACGCCCTGACCATACTAAATAAAGACAGAACATAGACTGCCCACCTAACTCACGCCCTGACCATACTAAATAAAGACAGAACATAGACTGCCCACCCCAACTCACGCCCTGACCATACTAAATAAAGACAGAACATAGACTGCCCACCCCAACTCACGCCCTGACCATACTAAATAAAGACAGAACATAGACTGCCCACCCCAACTCACACCCTGACCATACTAAATAAAGACAGAACATAGACTGCCCACCCCAACTCACACCCTGACCATACTAAATAAAGACAAAACATAGACTGCCCACCCTAACTCACGCCCTGACCATACTAAATAAAGACAGAACATAGACTGCCCACCCCAACTCACACCCTGACCAAACTAAATAAAGACAAAACATAGACTGCCCACCCCAACTCACACCCTGACCATACTAAATAAAGACAAAACATAGACTGCCCACCTAACTCACACCCTGACCATACTAAATAAAGACAGAACATAGACTGCCCACCCCAACTCACACCCTGACCATACTAAATAAAGACAAAACATAGACTGCCCACCCCAACTCACACCCTGACCATACTAAATAAAGACAAAACATAGACTGCCCACCCTAACTCACACCCTGACCATACTAAATAAAGACAGAACATAGACTGCCCACCCCAACTCACACCCTGACCATA
Source organism: Oncorhynchus gorbuscha (assembly GCF_021184085.1). Taxonomy (NCBI): domain Eukaryota; kingdom Metazoa; phylum Chordata; class Actinopteri; order Salmoniformes; family Salmonidae; genus Oncorhynchus; species Oncorhynchus gorbuscha. Next base: position 95,031,023 of record NC_060177.1, read on the forward strand.
CTAAATAAAGACAGAACATAGACTGCCCACCCCAACTCACACCCTGACCATACTAAATAAAGACAGAACATAGACTGCCCACCCCAACTCACACCCTGACCATACTAAATAAAGACAGAACATAGACTGCCCACCCCAACTCACACCCTGACCATACTAAATAAAGACAAAACATAGACTGCCCACCCCAACTCACACCCTGACCATACTAAATAAAGACAGAACATAGACTGCCCACCCTAACTCACACCCTGACCAAACTAAATAAAGACAGAACATAGACTGCCCACCCCAACTCACACCCTGACCAAACTAAATAAAGACAGAACATAGACTGCCCACCTAACTCACACCCTGACCATACTAAATAAAGACAGAACATAGACTGCCCACCCTAACTCACGCCTGACCATACTAAATAAAGACAGAACATAGACTGCCCACCCTAACTCACGCCCTGACCATACTAAATAAAGACAGAACATAGACTGCCCACCCTAACTCACGCCCTGACCATACTAAATAAAGACAGAACATAGACTGCCCACCCTAACTCACACCCTGACCATACTAAATAAAGACAAAACATAGACTGCCCACCCCAACTCACGCCCTGACCATACTAAATAAAGACAGAACATAGACTGCCCACCCTAACTCACGCCCTGACCATACTAAATAAAGACAAAACATAGACTGCCCACCCCAACTCACGCCCTGACCATACTAAATAAAGACAGAACATAGACTGCCCACCCTAACTCACACCCTGACCAAACTAAATAAAGACAGAACATAGACTGCCCACCCCAACTCACGCCCTGACCATACTAAATAAAGACAGAACATAGACTGCCCACCCTAACTCACGCCCTGACCATACTAAATAAAGACAGAACATAGACTGCCCACCCCAACTCACGCCCTGACCATACTAAATAAAGACAGAACATAGACTGCCCACCCCAACTCACGCCCTGACCATACTAAATAAAGACAGAACATAGACTGCCCACCCCAACTCACACCCTGACCATACTAAATAAAGACAGAACATAGACTGCCCACCCCAACTCACACCCTGACCATACTAAATAAAGACAAAACATAGACTGCCCACCCTAACTCACGCCCTGACCATACTAAATAAAGACAGAACATAGACTGCCCACCCCAACTCACACCCTGACCAAACTAAATAAAGACAAAACATAGACTGCCCACCCCAACTCACACCCTGACCATACTAAATAAAGACAAAACATAGACTGCCCACCCTAACTCACACCCTGACCATACTAAATAAAGACAGAACATAGACTGCCCACCCCAACTCACACCCTGACCATACTAAATAAAGACAAAACATAGACTGCCCACCCCAACTCACACCCTGACCATACTAAATAAAGACAAAACATAGACTGCCCACCCTAACTCACACCCTGACCATACTAAATAAAGACAGAACATAGACTGCCCACCCCAACTCACACCCTGACCATACTAAATAAAGACAGAACATAGACTGCCCACCCCAACTCACACCCTGACCATACTAAATAAAGACAGAACATAGACTGCCCACCCCAACTCACACCCTGACCATACTAAATAAAGACAGAACATAGACTGCCCACCCTAACTCACACCCTGACCATACTAAATAAAGACAGAACATAGACTGCCCACCCCAACTCACACCCTGACCATACTAAATAAAGACAAAACATAGACTGCCCACCCCAACTCACACCCTGACCATACTAAATAAAGACAAAACATAGACTGCCCACCCTAACTCACACCCTGACCATACTAAATAAAGACAGAACATAGACTGCCCACCCCAACTCACACCCTGACCATACTAAATAAAGACAGAACATAGACTGCCCACCCCAACTCACACCCTGACCATACTAAATAAAGACAGAACATAGACTGCCCACCTCAACTCACACCCTGACCATACTAAATAAAGACAAAACATAGACTGCCCACCCTAACTCAGCCCTGACCATACTAAATAAAGACAGAACATAGACTGCCCACCCCAACTCACACCCTGACCAAACTAAATAAAGACAAAACATAGACTGCCCACCCCAACTCACACCCTGACCATACTAAATAAAGACAAAACATAGACTGCCCACCTAACTCACACCCTGACCATACTAAATAAAGACAGAACATAGACTGCCCACCCCAACTCACACCCTGACCATACTAAATAAAGACAAAACATAGACTGCCCACCCCAACTCACACCCTGACCAAACTAAATAAAGACAAAACATAGACTGCCCACCCCAACTCACACCCTGACCAAACTAAATAAAGACAGAACATAGACTGCCCACCCCAACTCACGCCCTGACCATACTAAATAATGACAAAACATAGACTGCCCACCCCAACTCACGCCCTGACCAAACTAAATAAAGACAGAACATAGACTGCCCACCCTAACTCACACCCTGACCATACTAAATAAAGACAGAACATAGACTGCCCACCCTAACTCACACCCTGACCAAACTAAATAAAGACAAAACATAGACTGCCCACCCTAACTCACACCCTGACCATACTAAATAAAGACAGAACATAGACTGCCCACCCTAACTCACACCCTGACCATACTAAATAAAGACAGAACATAGACTGCCCACCCTAACTCACGCCCTGACCATACTAAATAAAGACAGAACATAGACTGCCCACCCCAACTCACGCCCTGACCAAACTAAATAAAGACAGAACATAGACTGCCCACCCTAACTCACACCCTGACCAAACTAAATAAAGACAAAACATAGACTGCCCACCCTAACTCACACCCTGACCAAACTAAATAAAGACAAAACATAGACTGCCCACCCTAACTCACACCCTGACCAAACTAAATAAAGACAGAACATAGACTGCCCACCCCAACTCACACCCTGACCAAACTAAATAAAGACAGAACATAGACTGCCCACCCCAACTCACGCCCTGACCATACTAAATAAAGACAGAACATAGACTGATAAACTCATAATAAAGGTCAAAACGTGACATACAAACACACTATTTATTTAGTTTATTTTATATTGTAAATGACACAACACTAGTGTTCATCAACAACCACATAAAGTGAAATGCCACAGTAAAGTAAAGTAAAGTCAAATCAAATTGTATTTGTCACATGGAAATGCTTGGTAAGCAACAGGTGTTGACTAACAGTGAAATGCTTGGTAAGCAACAGGTGTAGACTAACAGTGAAATGCTTGGTAAACAACAGGTGTAGACTAACAGTGAAATGCTTAGTAAGCAACAGGTGTAGACTAACAGTGAAATGCTTGGTAAACAACAGGTGTTGACTAACAGTGAAATGTTTGGTAAACAACAGGTGTAGACTAACAGTGAAATGCTTGGTAAACAACAGGTGTAGACTAACAGTGAAATGCTTGGTAAACAACAGGTGTAGACTAACAGTGAAATGTTTGGTAAACAACAGGTGTAGACTAACAGTGAAATGCTTGGTAAGCAACAGGTGTAGACTAACATGGAAATGCTTGGTAAACAACAGGTGTAGACTAACAGAGAAATGCTTGGTAAACAACAGGTGTAGACTAACAGGGAAATGTTTGGTAAACAACAGGTGTAGACTAACAGTGAAATGCGGGTAAGCAACAGGTGTTAACATGGAAATGCTTGGTAAACAACAGGTGTAGACTAACAGTGAAAGTGGTAAGCAACATAGACTAACATGGAAATGCTTTAAACAACAGGTGTAGACTAACAGTGAAATGCTTGGTAAACAACAGGTGTTGACTAACAGTGAAATGGTAAGCAACAGGTGTAGACTAACATGGAAATGCTTGGTAAACAACAGGTGTTGACTAGTGAAATGCTTGGTAAACAACAGGTGTAGACTAACATGGAAATGCTTGGTAAACAACAGGTGTAGACTAACAGTGAAATGCTTGGTAAACAACAGGTGTTGACTAACAGTGAAATGCTGGTAAGCAACAGGTGTACTAACATGGAAATGCTTGGTAAACAACAGGTGTTGACTAACAGTGAAATGCTTGGTAAACAACAGGTGTAGACTAACATGGAAATGCTTGGTAAACAACAGGTGTTGACTAACAGTGAAATGCTTGGTAAACAACAGGTGTAGACTAACATGGAAATGCTTGGTAAACAACAGGTGTTGACTAACAGTGAAATGCTTGGTAAACAACAGGTGTTGACTAACAGTGAAATGTTTGGTAAACAACAGGTGTAACTAACAGTGAAATGCTTGGTAGGTGTAGACTAACATGGAAATGCTTGGTAAACAACAGGTGTAGACTAACAGGGAAATGCTTGGTAAACAACAGGTGTAGACTAACAGGGAAATGTTTGGTAAACAACAGGTGTAGACTAACAGTGAAATGCTTGGTAAGCAACAGGTGTAGACTAACATGGAAATGCTTGGTAAACAACAGGTGTAGACTAACAGGGAAATGCTTGGTAAACAACAGATGTAGACTAACAGGGAAATGCTTGGTAAACAACAGGTGTAGACTAACAGGGAAATGCTTGGTAAACAACAGGTGTAGACTAACAGTGAAATGCTTGGTAAACAACAGGTGTAGACTAACAGGGAAATGCTTCATAAACAACAGGTGTAGACTATCAGTGAAAATAGAGAAATAATATTAAAATCATAATAAATCCGATAACTTGGATATATACACAGAGTACCAGTACTGTGTCGATGTACTACGAGATAATTGAGGAAGATATGCACATATAGGTAGGTGTAAAGTGACTAGACAACAGGATAGATAATAGACAGTAACAGCAGTATACTGTAGGTAGGGGTAAAGGATAGATAATAGACAGTAGCAGCAGTATACTGTAGGTAGGGGTAAAGGATAGATAATAGACAGTAACAGCAGTATACTGTAGGTAAATGATAGATAATAGACAGTAACAGCAGTATACTGTAGGTAGGGGTAAAGGATAGATAATAGACAGTAACAGCAGTATACTGTAGGTAAAGGATAGATAATAGACAGTAACAGCAGTATACTGTAGGTAGGGGTAAAGGATAGATAATAGACAGTAACAGCAGTATACTGTAGGTAGGGGTAAAGGATAGATAATAGACAGTAACAGCAGTATACTGTAGGTAGGGGTAAAGGATAGATAATAGACAGTAACAGCAGTATACTGTAGGTAGGGGTAAAGGATAGATAGACAGTAACAGCAGTATACTGTAGGTAGGGGTCAAGGATAGATAATAGACAGTAACAGCAGTATACTGTAGGTAGGGGTAAAGGATAGATAATAGACAGTAACAGCAGCATACTGTAGGTAGGGAAGAAGTGCACTATATAGGGAATAGGGCTCTGGTTTAAAGTAGTGCACTATATAGAGAATAGGGCTCTGGTCTAAAGTAGTGCACTATATAGGGAATAGGGCTCTGGTCTAAAGTAGTGCACTATATAGGGAATAGGGCCCTGGTCTAAAGTAGTGCACTATATAGGGAATAGGGCTCTGGTCTAAAGTAGTGCACTATATAGGGAATAGGGCTCTGGTCTAAAGTAGTGCACTATATAGGGAATAGGGCTCTGGTCTAAAGTAGTGCACTATATAGGGAATAGGGCTCTGGTCTAAAGTAGTGTACTATAAAGGGAATAGGGCTCTGGTCTAAAGTAGTGCACTATATAGGGAATAGGGCTCTGGTCTAAAGTAGTGCACTATATAGGGAATAGGGCCCTGGTCTAAAGTAGTGCACTATATAGGGAATAGGGCCCTGGTCTAAAGTAGTGCACTATATAGGACACTAGCACCATATAAAGGCATATGTCAGAGGCTGAATGCACGATGACAGTTTGAACTAAACATGTCTAATGTACTAATTTCTTTCACATTTCTTACGATGTTTGTCAGAAAGTTGTGATTGATTTCCAGACTGAGAGTAGAGATCATTGATCTGGATCCCCGCTGTTACATAGTTGGTGTGGCCTTTGCTTTAGTGTGAGGCGAACAACCAATCACTGAAGGGTATTGTTCCTTTACTTAAACACGGGTCAAAAACAATTGCATCATCTTTCAAGCCACAGTTAGTAATAGCTTAATTTGTTATGTCCCATGAGGACTGGGTTACACCTTAAACTAATATTATATAATATGTTTATTTCTTCCACTTTACTCTAACTAATCCATGATTTACAAGAACATAAATAATACTATTTAAAGACGGCATACCACAAATGTAAAAACTAATCTTATAGAAACAATTTTCACTAAACTTTAACATAACATCTTACACCCCAAAATAACAAAATAAAACACAGTCCTGTTCTCAAAATTATAGTGTTGTCACTTACCAGGTTTCCATTCATCCTTTTCATACGCGCAAAGTATAAAACATTTCACAAATGTTGACAAAACTAAATACGCTAGACAACGTGGGACACAAATATTGATCTAATAACCATCATATGGAAGTAAACTTGGAGTCACACGATATTGTGTGGTCCTCTGGAAATCATACAGTTTATTAGGCTACAGATCTGTTGTGTGGGCTGACTGTTCAAAAGAGGTCTACTACTCCATCTAGGGAATAGAGTGTCATTTGGAACATAAACATTTCCACTACCCTCCGTTCCTCCCCTCCCCTCAGCCCCCCCCCCTCTCCCCTCAGCTTCCCTCCCCTCCCCTCAGCTCAGCTCCTCTCACCTCCCCTCAGCTCCCCTCAGCTCAGCTCCCCTCGCCTCCCCTCCCCCCTCCCCTCAGCTCAGCTCCCCTCACCTCCCGTCAGCTTCCCTCACCTCAGCTCCCCTCACCTCCCCTCAGCTTCCCTCCCCTCCCCTCACCTCAGCTCCCCTCACCTCCCCTCAGCTTCCCTCCCCTCAGCTCCCCTCACCTCCCCTCAGCTTCCCTCCCCTCAGCTCCCCTCAGCTCCCCTCCCCTCAGCTTCCCTCACCTCAGCTCCCCTTAGCTCCCCTCAGCTCCCCTCACCTCCCCTCAGCTTCCCTCCCCTCAGCTCAGCTCCCCTCACCTCCCGTCAGCTTCCCTCACCTCAGCTCCGCTCACCTCCCCTCAGCTTCCCTCCCCTCCCCTCACCTCAGCTCCCCTCACCTCCCCTCAGCTTCCCTCCCCTCCCCTCCCCTCAGCTTCCCTCCCTCACCTCCCCTCAGCTCCCCTCACCTCCCGTCAGCTTCCCTCACCTCAGCTCCCCTCACCTCCCCTCAGCTTCCCTCACCTCAGCTCCCCTCACCTCCCCTCAGCTTCCCTCACCTCAGCTCCCCTCACCTCCCCTCAGCTTCCCTCACCTCAGCTCCCTCACCTCCCCTCAGCTCCCCTCCCCTCACCTCAGCTCCCCTCCCCTCAGCTTCCCTCCCCTCACCTCCCCTCAGCTCCCCTCACCTCCCGTCAGCTTCCCTCACCTCAGCTCCCCTCACCTCCCCTCAGCTTCCCTCACCTCAGCTCCCCTCACCTCCCCTCAGCTTCCCTCCCCTCACCTCCCCTCCCCTCCCCTCAGCTTCCCTCACCTCAGCTCCCCTCACCTCCCCTCCCCTCAGCTCCCCCCTCACCTCCCCTCCCCTCCCCTCAGCTCCCCTCACCTCCCCTCCCCTCCCCTCAGCTCCCCTCCCCTCCCCTCACCTCCCCTCCCCTCCCCTCAGCTCCCCTCACCTCCCCTCAGCTTCCCTCACCTCAGCTCCCCTCACCTCCCCTCAGCTTCCCTCCCCTCACCTCCCCTCCCCTCCCCTCAGCTTCCCTCACCTCAGCTCCCCTCACCTCCCCTCCCCTCCCCTCCCCTCCCCTCCCCTCAGCTCCCCTCCCCTCCCCTCAGCTCCCCTCACCTCCCCTCCCCTCCCCTCCCTCCCCTCCCCCCTCCCCTCCCCTCCCCTCCCCTCCCCTCCCCTCCCCTCCCTCCCCTCCCCTCCCCTCCCCTCAGCTCCCCTCACCTCCCCTCCCCTCCCCTCAGCTTCCCTCACCTCAGCTCCACTCACCTCCCCTCAGCTTCCCTCACCTCAGCTCCCCTCACCTCCCCTCCCCTCCCCTCCCCTCAGCCCCTCAGCTCCCCTCCCCTCCCTCCCCTCCCCTCCTCCCCTCCCCTCCCTCCCCTCCCCTCCCCTCCCCTCCCCTCAGCTATTAGTATGATTATATAATGATTATATATTAATAACAACTCACCTCTCTTCTGCATAAAACTGAAGAGGTCATCAAGAAACTCTTTCCTCTTGTCATCGTTATCCAACTCGTACAACTAGAAGACAAGAAGGGGAGGGACACAATCTGATTAAACCTGGCCTCAGGGCAACCATTTCATGGACAAAACAATCACACCAAGAAGATCATTGAAACATTCATTCATGTTATTTCCATTCGTTTAATCTACTGTATTGAAGTGTATACTACTGTATTGAAGAGTATACTACTGTATTGAAGTGTATTCTACTGTATTGAAGTGTATACTACTGTATTGAAGAGTATACTACTGTATTGAAGTGTATTCTACTGTATTGAAGAGTATACTACTGTATTGAAGTGTATTCTACTGTATTGAAGAGTATACTACTGTATTGAGGTGTATTCTACTGTATTGAAGAGTATACTACTGTATTGAAGTGTATTCTACTGTATTGAAGAGTATACTACTGTATTGAGGTGTATTCTACTGTATTGAAGTGTATTCTACTGTATTGAAGAGTATACTACTGTATTGAAGTAGATTCTACTGAATTGAAGTGTATTCTACTGTATTGAAGAGTATACTACTGTATTGAAGTGTATTCTACTGTATTGAAGAGTATTCTACTGTATTGAGGTGTATTCTACTGTATTGAAGTGTATTCTACTGTATTGAAGAGTATACTACTGTATTGAAGTGTATTTTACTGTATTGAAGTGTATTCTACTGTATTGAAGAGTATACTACTGTATTGAAGTGTATTCTACTGTATTGAAGAGTATACTACTGTATTGAGTGTATTCTACTGTATTGAAGTGTATTCTACTGTATTGAAGAGTATACTACTGTATTGAAGTGTATACTACTGTATTGAAGAGTATACTACTGTATTGAAGAGTATTCTACTGTATTGAAGAGTATACTACTGTTTCGAAGAGTATACTACTGTATTGAAGAGTATTCTACTGTATTGAAGCCATTTCAAAACTGTGAAGTGTTTTAGAAAACAACATTCACGATTAAATGACTATCAACAAGTACCTCCAAAAACGCCAAAGGGAAGGTACAGTAGACAAGGAGACCAAAACACAACATATGCAGACTGTCGTCACTATTTTAACACCTATTTACTATTATTTGGTTCACATAAACCTTTAAAAAAACATATTTTGTTTGTGAATAAGAGCAGATGTGAATCTGCTAATTGTTGTTACAGATTTAAGACAATCTGTGAGTAACCTTGAGTAATCCTTCTCACCCCCCCCCCCTTTAAGATTTAGATGCACTATTGTAAAGTGACTGTTCCACTGGATGTCATAAGGTGAATGCACCAATTTGTAAGTCGCTCTGGATAAGAGCGTCTGCTAAATGACTTAAATGTAAATGTAAATGTTCTAAATTTATCATATAAGAAAGAGTATCTTGTGATCTGGAAACAGAGTGGCTGGAAACTAACAGACACTGTGTCTCCTCTGTGAAGGACCAATATCAGGAAACAGAGTGGCTGGAAACTAACAGACGCTGTGTCTCCTCTGTGAAGGAACAGTATCATGGACAAATATTTTATCCACATAGGGAGGGAACAATTAGAGCTGTTCTCACACTCCCTGCCTCCCAGCCTCCCCTGCCTCCCAGCCTCCCCTGCCTCCCTGCCTCCCAGCCTCCCTGCCTCCCTTGCCTCCCCTGCCTCCCTGCCTCCCAGCTCCCCTGCCTCCCAGCCTCCCTGCCTCCCTGCCTCCCAGCTCCCCTGCCTCCCTGCCTCCCAGCCTCCCCGCCTCCCTGCCTCCCAGCTCCCCAGCCTCCCAGCCTCCCTGCCTCCCAGCTCCCCAGCCTCCCAGCCTCCCAGCCTCCCAGCTCCCCAGCCTCCCAGCCTCCCTGCCTCCCTGCCTCCCTGCCTCCATGCCTCCCTGCCTCCCAGCCTCCCTGCCTCCCAGCCTCCCTGCCTCCCAGCTCCCCAGCCTCCCTGCCTCCCAGCCTCCCAGCATCCCTGCCTCCCAGCTCCCCAGCCTCCCAGCCTCCCAGCTCCCCAGCCTCCCAGCCTCCCTGCCTCCCAGCCTCCCTGCCTCCATGCCTCCCAGCCTCCCTGCCTCCCAGCTCCCCTGCCTCCCTGCCTCCCAGCCTCCCTGCCTCCCTGCCTCTCAGCTCCCCAGCCTCCCTGCCTCCCAGCTCCCCAGCCTCCCAGCCTCCCAGCCTCCATGCCTCCCAGCATCCCAGCTCCCCTGCCTCCCTGCCTCCCAGCTCCCCAGCCTCCCAGCCTCCCAGCTCCCCAGCCTCCCAGCATCCCAGCATCCCTGCCTCCCAGCTCCCCAGCCTCCCAGCCTCCCAGCCTCCCTTCCTCCCAGCCTCCCAGCCTCCCTGCCTCCCAGCCTCCCAGCCTCCCTGCCTCCCAGCCTCCCTGCCTCCCAGCCTCCCAGCTCCCCAGCCTTCCTGCCTCCCTGCCTCCCAGCCTCCCCTGTCTCCCAGCCTCCCTGCCTCCCAGCCACCCAGCCTCCCTGCCTCCCAGCCACCCCAGCCTCCCTGCTTCCCTGACTCCCTGCCTCCCAGCCTCCCAGCCTCCCTGCCTCCCTGCCTCCCAGCCTCCCAGCCTCCCAGCCTCCCTGCCTCCCAGCCTCCCAGCCTCCCTGTCTTCCAGGTCAACCAGTGAAGAACAAACACCAATGTAAATACAATCAATATTTATTTATTTTCCCTTTTGTACTTTAACTATTTGCACATCGTTACAACACTGTATATAGACATAATATTATATTTGAAATGTCTTTATTATTTTTTGAACTTTTGTGAGTGTAATGTTTACTGTAAATTGAGAGAGAGAGAGAGACAGAGAGAGAGAGAGAGAGAGAGACAGAGAGAGAGAGACAGAGAGAGAAAGAGAAGGAGAGAGAGAGAGAGAGACAGAGAGAGAGAGAGACAGAGAGAGCAAGAGAGAGAGAGAGAGAGAGAGAGACAGATACAGAGAGACAGAGAGAGATACAGAGAGATAGATACAGAGAGATACAGAGAGAGATATATACAGAGAGATACAGAGAGATACAGAGAGAGATACAGAGAGATAGATACAGAGGGAGAGAGTTATTGTTCATTTCACTTTTGTATATTATCTACCTCACTTGCTATGGCATTGTTAACACAGGTTTCCCATACCAATAAAGCCCCTTGAATTGAAATGGAATTGAATTGAGAGAGAGAGAGATACAGAGAGAGAGATACAGAGGGAGAGAGAGAGATACAGAGAGAGATACAGAGAGAGAGACACACAGAGAGAGATACAGAGAGAGAGACACACAGAGAGAGATACAGAGAGATATACAGAGAGAGATACAGAGAGAAAAAGAGAGAGAGATACAGAGAGATACAGAGATATACAGAGAGAGAGAGATATACAGAGAGATACAGAGAGATACAGAGAGAGATAGAGAGAGAGAGAGAGAGAGAGATACAGAGAGATACAGAGAGATACAGAGAGATACAGAGAGAGATACAGAGAGAAAGAGCGAGAGAGATACAGAGAGATACAGAGAGATACAGAGAGAGAGATATATACAGAGAGATACAGAGAGAGATACAGATAGATACAGAGAGATACAGAGAGATACAGATAGATACAGAGAGAGATACAGAGAGATAGAGAGAGATACAGAGAGAGATACAGAGAGAGAGAGAGATACAGAGAGAGATACAGAGAGAGAGACAGAGAGGCGATACAGAGAGAGAGACACACAGAGAGAAATACAGAGAGATATACAGAGAGAGATACAGAGAGATACAGAGAGATACAGAGAGAGAGAGAGAGAGAGAGAGAGAGAGAGAGAGAGAGAGAGAGAGAGAGAGAGAGAGAGAGAGAGAGAGAGAGATACAGAGAGATACAGAAAGATACAGAGAGAGATACAGAGAGAGACACAGAGAGAGATACAGAGAGGCGATACAGAGAGAGAAACAGAGAGAGAGACACACAGAGAGAAATACAGAGAGATATACAGAGAGAGATACAGAGAGAGATACAGAGAGAGACACAGAGAGAGAGATACAGAGATATATACAGAGAGAGAAATACAGAGAGATATACAGAGAGAGAAATACAGAGATATATACAGAGAGATATACAGAGAGATATACAGAGAGATACAGAGAGAGATACAAAGAGATACAGAGAGAGATACAGAGAGATACAGAGAGATACAGAGAGAGATACAGAGAGATAGAGAGACAGAGAGATACATAGAGAGTTACATAGAGAGTTACAGAGAGATATACAGAGAGAGATACAGAGAGATACAGAGAGATACAGAGACAGAGAGAGACACAGAGAGAGAGACAGAGAGATATACAGAGAGATACAGACAGAGAGACAGAGAGTGTTACAGAGAGATACAGAGAGAGATACAGAGAGACATAGGTAGAGATACAGAGAGATACAGAGAGAGACACAGAGAGAGATACAGAGAGGCGATACAGAGAAAGAAACAGAGAGAGAGAGACAGAGAGAGATACAGAGAGATATACAGAGAGAGAGAGACAGAGAGAGATACAGAGAGATATATAGAGAGAGAGATACAGAGATATATACAGAGAGATACAGAGAGAGAGAGAGAGAGAGAGTTACAGAGAGATACAGAGAGATACAGAGAAAGACAGAGAGACAGAGAAATAGAGAGAGATACAGAGAGAGACACAGAGTGAGATGCAGAGAGAGATACAGAGAGAGAGAGAGAGAGAGAGAGAGACAGAGAGAGAGAGAGAGAGAGAGAGAGAGAGAGAGAGAGAGAGAGAGAGAGAGAGAGAGAGAGAGAGAGAGAGAGAGAGAGAGAGAGAGAGAGAGAGAGAGGGAGAGAGAAAGAGACAGAGAGAGAGATTAGCTGTCACTAATATTAAAGAGGAGAGAGAGAGATACAGAGAGAGAGAGAGAGAGAGAGAGAGAGAGAGAGAGAGAGAGAGAGAGAGAGAGAGAGAGAGAGAGAGAGAGAGAGAGAGAGAGAGAGAGAGAGAGAGAGAGAGAGAGAGAGACAGAGAGAGAGAGAGAGAGAGAGAGACAGAGAGAGACAGAGAGAGAGAGAGAGAGACAGAGAGAGAGAGAGAGAGACAGAGAGAGAGAGAGATATACAGAGAGAGATACAGAGAGATACAGAGAGATACAGAGACAGAGAGAGACACAGAGAGAGAGACAGAGAGATATACAGAGAGATACAGACAGAGAGACAGAGAGTGTTACAGAGAGATACAGAGAGAGATACAGAGAGACATAGGTAGAGATACAGAGAGATACAGAGAGAGACACAGAGAGAGATACAGAGAGGCGATACAGAGAAAGAAACAGAGAGAGAGACAGAGAGATACAGAGAGATATACAGAGAGAGAGAGACAGAGAGAGTAGAGAGAGATATAGAGAGAGAGATACAGAGATATATACAGAGAGATACAGGGAGAGACACAGAGAGATACAGGGAGAGATACAGAGAGAGAGAGAGAGAGAGAGAGAGAGAGAGAGAGAGAGAGAGAGAGAGAGAGTTACAGAGAGATACAGAGAGATACAGAGAAAGACAGAGAGACAGAGAAATAGAGAGAGATACAGAGAGAGACACAGAGTGAGATGCAGAGAGAGAGAGAGAGAGAGAGAGGGCAACGGGAGATCAGATCAATACAAGAAGACAGAGATATGACCTTTGGAATCAGCGGGGCAGAACGAGACCCCAGAGATAATAACTGAACATTTAAGAGTGGATTAGCTGTCACCAATATTAAAGAACTGAGAGAGAGAGAGAGAGAGAGAGAGAGAGAGAGAGAGAGAGAGAGAGAGAGAGAGAGAGAGACAGAGAGAGAGAGAGAGAGAGAGAGAGAGAGAGAGAGAGAGAGAGAGAGAGAGTGAGAGAGAGACCAGAGAGAGAGAGAGAGAGAGAGACCAGAGAGAGAGAGAGGTGATTAGAGTTAAACCAGAGTAGAGAGAGAGAGAGACAAAGAGAGAGAGACACAGTGAGACAGAGAGAGAAACTGATTAGATGTTAAACCAGGGGTAGAGGTGATTAGATGTTAAACCAGGGGTAGAGGTAGAGGTGATTAGATGTTAAACCAGGGGTAGAGGTGATTAGATGTTAAACCAGGGGTAGAGGTGATTAGATGTTAAACCAGGGGTAGAGGTGATTAGATGTTAAACCAGGGGTAGAAGTGATTAGATGTTAAACCAGGGGTAGAGGTAGAGGTGATTAGATGTTAAACCAGGGGTAGAGGTGATTAGATGTTAAACCAGGGGTAGAGGTGATTAGATGTTAAACCAGGGGTAGAGGTAGAGGTGATTAGATGTTAAACCAGGGGTAGAGGTAGAGGTGATTAGATGTTAAACCAGGGGTAGAGGTAGAGGTGATTAGATGTTAAACCAGGGGTAGAGGTGATTAGATGTAAACTTGGGGTAGAGGTGATTAGATGTAAACTTGGGTAGCTGTACACTGTACATTCATCACTCCATCAGTTGTAAACCAGAAGCAGATGACAGCTCACAAACATTTGGATGTCGTAGATCACAACCAGTAAGAAATAGTTTTCTCAGTTTTCTCTAAATTACCCCTGAAATGGTAATAATTAAGTTCCATTACATCGTAAGGAAAATACTGAATATGAATCAACGTCCAATCATTTCAGATGATGATTGTTCTGTCTTCCACATGGAAACAGTGAACGGTTTTAATTAAATTAAGCCCTGTTCTCTATTGTACCTGCACCATAGTACTATACACACTACACTACCACACTATAGTACTATATACAATACACTACCACACCACAGTACTATACACACTACACTACCACACCATAGTACTATACACACTACACTACCACACCATAGTACTATACACACTACACTACCACACCATAGTACTATACACAATACACTACCACACCACAGTACTATACACACTACACTACCACACCACAGGACTATACACAATACACTACCACACCATAGTACTATACACACTACACTACCACACCATAGTACTATACACACTACACTACCACACCATAGTACTATACACACTACACTACCACACCATAGTACTATACACAATACACTACCACACCATAGTACTATACACAATACACTACCATAGTACTATACACACTACCACACCATAGTACTATACACAATACACTACCACACCATAGTACTATACACACTACACTACCACACCATAGTACTATACACACTACACTACCACACCATAGTACTATACACACTACCACACCATAGTGCTATACACACTACACTACCACACCATAGTACTATACACAATACACTACCATAGTACTATACCCAATACACTACCACACCATAGTGCTATACACAATACACTACCACACCATAGTACTATACACACTACACTACCACAGTACTATACACACTACCACACCATAGTACTATACACAATACACTACCACACCATAGTACTATACACACTACACACCATAGTACTATACTACACTACCATAGTACTATACACACTACACTACACACCATAGTACTATACACACTACACTACCATACCACACCACAGTACTATACACACTACCACACCATAGTACTATACACACTACTACCACACCATAGTACTATACACACTACCACACCATAGTACTATACACACTACACTACCACACCATAGTACTATACACAATACACTACCACACTATAGTACTATACACACTACACTACCATAGTACTATACACAATACACTACCATAGTACTATACACATAGTACACTACACTACCACACCATAGTACTATACACACTACACTACCACACCATAGTACTATACACACTACCACACCATAGTACTATACACACACTACACTACCACACCATAGTACTATACACACTACACTACCACACCATAGTACTATACACACTACACTACCACACCATAGTACTATACACACTACCACACCATAGTACTATACACACTACACTACTATACACACACACTACCACACCATAGTACTATACACACTACCACACCATAGTACTATACACACTACATACCACACCATAGTACTATACACACTACCACATAGTACTATACACACTACCACACCATAGTACTATACACACTACACACACCATAGTACTATACACACTACACTACCACACCATAGTACTATACACACTACCACACCATAGTACTATACACACTACCACACCACAGTACTATACACACTACTACACTACACACCATAGTACTATACACACTACACTACCACACCATAGTACTATACACACTACCACACCACAGTACTATACACACTACACTACCACACCACAGTACTATACACACTACCACACCATAGTACTATACACACTACACTACCACACCACAGTACTATACACAATACACACAGTACTATACACACTACACTACCATAGTACCATACAGTACTATACACACTACCACACCACAGTACTATACACACACATACATAGTACTATACACACTACACACCACAGTACTATACACACACACTATAGTACTATACACACTACACTACCACACCACAGTACTATACACAATACACTACCACACTATAGTACTATACACACTATACACTACCATAGTACTATACCATACACTACCATAGTACTATACACACTACACTACCACACCATAGTATTATACACACTACCACACCATAGTACTATACACACTACACTACCACACCATAGTATTATACTACCACACCATAGTACTATACACACTACACTACCACACCATAGTATTATACACACTACCACACCATAGTACTATACACACTACACTACCACACCATAGTATTATACACACTACCACACCATAGTACATACACTACACTACCACACCATAGTATTATACACACTACCACACCATAGTACTATACACACTACCACACCATAGTACTATACACACTATACCACACATTATACACACTACCACACCATAGTACTATACACACTACCACACCATAGTACTATACACACTACACTACACACTATAGTACTATACACACTACCACACCACAGTACTATACACACTACACTACCACACCATAGTACTATACTACCACACTATAGTACTATACACTACCACACCATAGTACTATACACACTACACTACCACAGTACTATACACACTACCACACCATAGTACTATACACACTACACTACCACACCACAGTACTATACACACTACCACACCACAGTACTATACACACTACACTACCACACCACAGTACTATACACACTACCACACCACAGTACTATACACACTACACTACCACACCACAGTACTATACACACTACACTACCACACCATAGTACTATACACACTACCACACCACAGTACTATACACACTACACTACCACACCACAGTACTATACACACTACCACACCACAGTACTATACACACTACACTACCACACCACAGTACTATACACACTACACTACCACACCATAGTACTATACACACTACCACACCACAGTACTATACACACTACACTACCACACCATAGTACTATACACACTACACTACCACACCACAGTACTATACACACTACCACACCACAGTACTATACACACTACACTACCACACCATAGTACTATACACACTACCACACCACAGTACTATACACACTACACTACCACACCACAGTACTATACACACTACACTACCACACCACAGTACTATACACACTACCACACCACAGTACTATACACACTACACTACCACACCATAGTACTATACACACTACCACACCACAGTACTATACACACTACACTACCACACCACAGTACTATACACACTACCACACTATAGTACTATACACACTACCACACCACAGTACTATACACACTACCACACCATAGTACTATACACACTACACTACCACACCACAGTACTATACACACTACCACACCATAGTACTATACACACTACACTACCACACCACAGTACTATACACACTACCACACCACAGTACTATACACACTACACACCACACCACAGTACTATACACATACACTACACACCATAGTACTATACACACTACCACCACAGTACTATACACACTACACTACCACACCACAGTACTATACACACTACCACACCACAGTACTATACACACTACACTACCACACCACAGTACTATACACAATACACTACCACACTATAGTACTATACACACTACACGACCATAGTACTATACACACTACACTACCACACCACAGTACTATACACACTACCACACCACAGTACTATACACACTACACTACCACACCACAGTACTATACACACTACCACACTAAAGTACTATACACACTACACTACCACACCACAGTGCTATACACAATACACTACCACACTATAGTACTATACACACTACACGACCATAGTACTATACACAATACACTACCATAGTACTATACACACTACACTACCACACCATAGTATTATACACACTACCACACCATAGTACTATACACACTACACTACCACACCATAGTATTATACACACTACCACACCATAGTACTATACACACTACACTACCACACCATAGTATTATACACACTACCACACCATAGTACTATACACACTACACTACCACACCATAGTATTATACACACTACACACCATAGTACTATACACACTACACTACCACACCATAGTATTATACACACTACCACACCATAGTACTATACACACTACCACACCATAGTACTATACACACTACACTACCACACCATAGTATTATACACACTACCACACCATAGTACTATACACACTACCACACCATAGTACTATACACACTACACTACCACACTATAGTACTATACACACTACCACACCACAGTACTATACACACTACACTACCACACCACAGTACTATACACACTACCACACTATAGTACTATACACACTACCACACCATAGTACTATACACACTACACTACCACACCACAGTACTATACACACTACCACACCATAGTACTATACACACTACACTACCACACCACAGTACTATACACACTACCACACCACAGTACTATACACACTACACTACCACACCACAGTACTATACACACTACACTACCACACCATAGTACTATACACACTACCACACCACAGTACATACACACCATAGTACTATACACACTACCACACCACAGTACTATACACACTACACTACCACACCACAGTACTATACACACTACACTACCACACCATAGTACTATACACACTACCACACCACAGTACTATACACACTACACTACCACACCACAGTACTATACACACTACACTACCACACCACAGTACTATACACACTACCACACCACAGTACTATACACACTACACTACCACACCATAGTACTATACACACTACCACACCACAGTACTATACACACTACACTACCACACCACAGTACTATACACAATACACTACCACACCACAGTACTATACCACTACCACACCACAGTACTATACACACTACACTACCACACCATAGTACTATACACACTACCACACCACAGTACTATACACACTACACTACCACACCACAGTACTATACACACTACACTACCACACCACAGTACTATACACACTACACTACCACACCATAGTACTATACACAATACACTACCATAGTACTATACACAATACACTACCACACAATAGTACTATACACACTACACTACCACACCATAGTACTATACACACTACACTACCTCACCATAGTACTATACACAATACACTACCACACCATAGTACTATACACAATACACTACCATAGTACTATACACAATACACTACCATAGTACTATACACAATACACTACCATAGTACTATACACAATACACTACCACACTATAGTACTATATACAATACACTACCATACCATAGTACTATACACAATACACTACCACACCATAGTAATATACACACTACCACACCATAGTACTATACACACTACACTACCACACCACAGTACTATACACACTACACTACCACACCATAGTACTATACACACTACATACCACAGTACTATACACTACCACACATAGTACTATACACACTACACTACCACACCACAGTACTATACACAATACACTACCACACTATAGTACTATACACACTACACTACCATAGTACTATACACAATACACTACCATAGTACTATACACACTACACTACCACACCATAGTATTATACACACTACCACACCATAGTACTATACACACTACACTACCACACCATAGTATTATACACACTACCACACCATAGTACTATACACACTACACTACCACACCATAGTATTATACACACTACCACACCATAGTACTATACACACTACCACACCATAGTACTATACACACTACACTACCACACTATAGTACTATACACACTACCACACCACAGTACTATACTACACTACCACACCACAGTACTATACACACTACCACACTATAGTACTACCACACCACATACACACACTACCACACCATAGTACTATACACACTACCACACCACAGTACTATACACACTACACTACCACACCACAGTACTATACACACTACACTACCACACCACAGTACTATACACACTACCACACCACAGTACTATACACACTACACTACCACACCATAGTACTATACACACTACCACACCACAGTACTATACACACTACACTACCACACCACAGTACTATACACACTACACTACCACACCACAGTACTATACACACTACACTACCACACCTTAGTACTATACACAATACACTACCATAGTACTATACACAATACACTACCATAGTACTATACACAATACACTACCATAGTACTATACACAATACACTACCACACCATAGTACTATACACAATACACTACCACACCATAGTAATATACACAATACACTACCACACCACAGTACTATACACACTACACTACCACACCACAGTACTATACACACTACACTACCACACCATAGTACTATACACACTACCACATCATAGTACATATACACTACCACACCATAGTACTATACACACTACCACAACATAGTACTATACACTACACTACCACACCACAGTACTATACTACACTACCACACCTTAGTACTATACACAATACACTACCATAGTACTATACACAATACACTACCACACAATAGTACTATACACACTACACTACCACACCATAGTACTATACACACTACACTACCTCACCATAGTACTATACACAATACACTACCACACCATAGTACTATACACAATACACTACCATAGTACTATACACAATACACTACCATAGTACTATACACAATACACTACCATAGTACTATACACAATACACTACCACACTATAGTACTATATACAATACACTACCACACCATAGTACTATACACAATACACTACCACACCATAGTAATATACACAATACACTACCACACCACAGTACTATACACACTACACTACCACACCACAGTACTATACACACTACACTACCACACCATAGTACTATACACACTACCACACCACAGTACTATACACACTACACTACCACACCATAGTACTATACACAATACACTACCATAGTACTATACACAATACACTACCACACCATAGTACTATACACAATACACTACCACACTATAGTACTATACACAACACACTACCACACCATAGTACTATACACAATACACTACCACACCATAGTATTATACACAATACACTACCATAGTACTATACACACTACCACACCATAGTACTATACACAATACACTACCATAGTACTATACACACTACCACACCATAGTACTATACACACTACCACACTATAGTACTATACACACTACACTACCACACCATAGTACTATACACACTACACTACCACACCATAGTACTATACACACTACACTACCACACCATAGTACTATACACACTACACTACCACAGTACTATACACACTACCATACCATAGTACTATACACAATACACTACCACACTATAGTACTATACACAATACACTAGCACACCATAGTAATATACACAATACACTACCATAGTACTATACACAATACACTACCACACCATAGTACTATACCCAATACACTACCATAGTACTATACACACTACACTACCACACCACAGTACTATACACAATACACTACCTCACCATAGTACTATACACAATACACTACCACACCATAGTACTATACACAATACACTACCATAGTACTATACACAATACACTACCATAGTACTATACACAATACACTACCATAGTACTATACACAATACACTACCACACCATAGTACTATACACAATAAACTACATAGTACTATACACAATACACTACCACACTATAGTACTATACACAATACACTACCATAGTACTATACACAATACACTACCACACCATAGTACTATACACACTACACTACCACACCACAGTACTATACACACTACCACACCATAGTACTATACCCAATACACTACCACACCATAGTACTATACACACTACCACACCATAGTACTATACACACTACCATAACATAGTACTATACACACTACACTACCACACCATAGTACTATACACACTACCATACCATAGTACTCTACACACTACCACACCATAGTACTATACACACTACCATACCATAGTACTATACACAATACACTACCATACCATAGTACTATACACACTACACTACCACACCATAGTACTATACACACTACACTACCACACTATAGTACTATACACAATACACTACCATAGTACTATACACACTACCACACCATAGTACTATACACAATACACTACCACACCATAGTACTATACACAATACACTACCACACCATAGTACTATACACAATACACTACCATAGTACTATACACACTACCACACCATAGTACTATACACAATACACTACCATAGTACTATACACACTACCACACCATAGTACTATACACAATACACTACCACACCATAGTACTATACACACTATACCACACATAGTACTATACACACTACCACACCATAGTGCTATACACAATACACTACCACACCATAGTACTATACACACTACACTACCACAGTACTATACACACTACCACACCATAGTACTATACACAATACACTACCACACCATAGTACTATACACAATACACTACCATAGTACTATACACACTACACTACCATAGTACTATACACAATACACTACCACACCATAGTACTATACACAATACACTACCACACCATAGTAATATACACAATACACTACCACACCACAGTACTATACACACTACACTACCACACCACAGTACTATACACACTACACTACCACACCATAGTACTATACACACTACCACATCATAGTACTATACACACTACCACACCATAGTACTATACACACTACCACACCATAGTACTATACACACTACACTACCACACCACAGTACTATACACACTACACTACCACACCTTAGTACTATACACAATACACTACCATAGTACTATACACAATACACTACCACACAATAGTACTATACACACTACACTACCACACCATAGTACTATACACACTACACTACCTCACCATAGTACTATACACAATACACTACCACACCATAGTACTATACACAATACACTACCATAGTACTATACACAATACACTACCATAGTACTATACACAATACACTACCATAGTACTATACACAATACACTACCACACTATAGTACTATATACAATACACTACCACACCATAGTACTATACACAATACACTACCACACCATAGTAATATACACAATACACTACCACACCACAGTACTATACACACTACACTACCACACCACAGTACTATACACACTACACTACCACACCATAGTACTATACACACTACCACACCACAGTACTATACACACTACACTACCACACCATAGTACTATACACAATACACTACCATAGTACTATACACAATACACTACCACACCATAGTACTATACACAATACACTACCACACTATAGTACTATACACAACACACTACCACACCATAGTACTATACACACACTACCACACATAGTATTATACACAATACACTACCATAGTACTATACACACTACCACACCATAGTACTATACACAATACACTACCATAGTACTATACACACTACCACACCATAGTACTATACACACTACCACACTATAGTACTATACACACTACACTACCACACCATAGTACTATACACACTACACTACCACACCATAGTACTATACACACTACACTACCACACCATAGTACTATACACACTACACTACCACAGTACTATACACACTACCATACCATAGTACTATACACAATACACTACCACACTATAGTACTATACACAATACACTAGCACACCATAGTAATATACACAATACACTACCATAGTACTATACACAATACACTACCACACCATAGTACTATACCCAATACACTACCATAGTACTATACACACTACACTACCACACCACAGTACTATACACAATACACTACCTCACCATAGTACTATACACAATACACTACCACACCATAGTACTATACACAATACACTACCATAGTACTACACAATACACTACCATAGTACTATACACAATACACTACCATAGTACTATACACAATACACTACCACACCATAGTACTATACACTAAACTAC
This sequence comes from Oncorhynchus gorbuscha, assembly GCF_021184085.1. NCBI lineage: Eukaryota > Metazoa > Chordata > Actinopteri > Salmoniformes > Salmonidae > Oncorhynchus > Oncorhynchus gorbuscha. The sequence continues at coordinate 95,055,930 of NC_060177.1, forward strand.
ATAGTACTATACACAATACACTACCACACTATAGTACTATACACAATACACTACCATAGTACTATACACAATACACTACCACACCATAGTACTATACACACTACACTACCACACCACAGTACTATACACTACCACACCATAGTACTATACCCAATACACTACCACACCATAGTACTATACACACTACCACACCATAGTACTATACACTACCATAACATAGTACTATACACACTACACTACCACACCATAGTACTATACACACTACCATACCATAGCACTCTACACACTACCACACCATAGTACTATACACACTACCATACCATAGTACTATACACAATACACTACCATACCATAGTACTATACACACTACACTACCACACCATAGTACTATACACACTACACTACCACACTATAGTACTATACACAATACACTACCATAGTACTATACACACTACCACACCATAGTACTATACACAATACACTACCACACCATAGTACTATACACAATACACTACCACACCATAGTACTATACACAATACACTACCATAGTACTATACACACTACCACACCATAGTACTATACACAATACACTACCATAGTACTATACACACTACCACACCATAGTACTATACACAATACACTACCACACCATAGTACTATACACACTACACTACCACACCATAGTACTATACACACTACCACACCATAGTGCTATACACAATACACTACCACACCATAGTACTATACACACTACACTACCACAGTACTATACACACTACCACACCATAGTACTATACACAATACACTACCACACCATAGTACTATACACAATACACTACCATAGTACTATACACACTACACTACCATATACTATACACACCACTACCATAGTACTATACACACTACACTACCTTAGTACTATACACACTACACTACCATAGTACTATACACACTACCACACCATAGTACTATACCCAATACACTACCATAGTACTATACACACTACACTACCACACCATAGTACTATACACAATACACTACCACACCATAGTACTATACACAATACATTACCATAGTACTATACACAATACACTACCATAGTACTATACACAATACACTACCACACCATAGTACTATACACAATACACTACCACACTATAGTACTATACACAATACACTACCATAGTACTATACACAATACACTACCACACCATAGTACTATACACACTACACTACCACACCATAGTACTATACACACTACACTACCACACCATAGTACTATACTACCACACCATAGTACTATACCCAATACACTACCACACCACTACCATAACATAGTACTATACACACTACACTACCACACCATAGTACTATACACACTACACTACCACACCATAGTACTATACACACTACCATACCATAGTACTATACACACTACCACACCATAGTACTACCATACCATAGTACTATACACAATACACTACCACACCATAGTACTATACACACTACACTACCACACCATAGTACTATACACACTACCATACCATAGTACTATACACAATACACTACCATACCATAGTACTATACACACTACACTACCACACCATAGTACTATACACACTACACTACCACACCATAGTACTATACACACTACCACACCATAGTACTATACACACTACACTACCACCATAGTACCAATAAACTACCATAGTACTATACTATACCACAATACACACTACCATACCATAGTACTATACACAATACACTACCATACCATAGTACTATACACAATACACTACCACACATAGTACTATACACAATACACTACCACACCATAGTACTATACACAATACACTACCATAGTACTATACATAATACACTACCACACCATAGTACTATACCCAATACACTACCATAGTACTATACATAATACACTACCATAGTACTATACACAATACACTACCATACCATAGTACTATACACACTACCATACCATAGTACTATACACAATACACTACATACCATAGTAATATACACACTACCATACCATAGTACTATACACAATACACTACCACAGTACTATACACACTACCATACCATAGTAATATACACACTACCATACATAGTACTACACAATACACTACCACAGTACTATACACACTACCATACCATATAGTAGTGGTCCTGTATACACTCGATCCCGGGACCACCATAGTACTATACACATGACTGTAACTTTGGATAAAAGCGTCTGCTAAATGGCATATATTATTATATATTATATTATTATATTATTATTATTATTATTATTATTATATTATTATTATTATTATTATATTATAGTACTATACACAATACACTACCATACCATAGTACTATACACAATACACTACCATAGTACTATACATAATACACTACCACACCATAGTACTATACCCAATACACTACCACAGTACTATACACACTACCATACCATAGTACTATACACACTACCACACCATAGTACTACACTACCACAGTACTATACACACTACCATACCATAGTACTATACACAATACTACCATACCATAGTACTATACACAATACACTACCATAGTACTATACACACTACACTACCACACCATAGTACTATACACAATACACTACCACACCATAGTACTATACACACTACACTACCTCACCATAGTACTATACACAATACACTACCACACCATAGTACTATACACAATACACTACCATAGTACTATACACAATACACTACCATAGTACTATACACAATACACTACCACACCATAGTACTATACACACTACACTACCACACCATAGTACTATACACAATACACTACATAGTACTATACACAATACACTACCACACTATAGTACTATACACAATACACTACCATAGTACTATACACAATACACTACCACACCATAGTACTATACACACTACACTACCACACCATAGTACTATACACAATACACTACCACACCATAGTACTATACACACTACACTACCACACCACAGTACTATAAACACTACCACACCATAGTACTATACCCAATACACTACCACACCATAGTACTATACACACTACCACACCATAGTACTATACAAACTACCATAACATAGTACTATACACACTACACTACCACACCATAGTACTATACACACTACCATACCATAGTACTATACACACTACCACACCATAGTACTATACACACTACCATACCATAGTACTATACACAATACACTACCATACCATAGTACTATACACACTACACTACCACACCATAGTACTATACACACTACACACCACACATAGTACTATACACAATACACTACCATAGTACTATACACAATACACTACCATAGTACTATACACACTACCACACCATAGTACTATACACAATACACTACCACACCATAGTACTATACACTACCACACCATAGTACTATACACAATACACTACCACACCATAGTACTATACACACTACACTACCACACCATAGTACTATACACAATACACTACCATAGTACTATACACACTACACTACCATAGTACTATACACAATACTACCACACTATAGTACTATACACAATACACTACCATAGTACTATACACAATACACTACCATAGTACTATACACACTACACTACCACAGTACTATACACACTACCATACCATAGTACTATACACAATACACTACCACACTATAGTACTATACACAATACACTACCACACCATAGTACTATACACAATACACTACATAGTACTATACCCAATACACTACCACACCATAGTACTATACACACTACACTACCACACCATAGTACTATACACAATACACTACCTTAGTACTATCAATACACTACCACACCATAGTACTATACCCAATACCTACATAGTACTATACACACTACCTACCACACCATAGTACAGGGCCTACACTACCACACCATAGTACTATACACAATACACACTACCATAGTACTATACCAATGACACTATACACAATACACTACCATAGTACTACACAATACACTACCATACTATAGTACAGGGCACAATACACTACCACACTATAGTACTATACACCTCTAACATAGTACTGACACAATACACTACCACACCATAGTACTATACACACTACACTACCACACCATAGTACTATACACCACTACCACACCATAGTACTATACCCAATACACTATCAGGGCTATACACACTACACTACCACACCATAGTACTATACACTACACTACCACACCATAGTACTATACAGAATCAGGGCCATGTACACCCACTACCATAGTACTATCCACTACCATAGTACTATACACAATACACTACCATAGTACTATACACAATACAGTACCATACCATAGTACTATACACCCTACCACACTATAGTACTATACACAATACACTAACATAGTACTACACACAATACACCCACACCATAGTACTATCCACTACACTACCACACCATAGGGCACTGACACCACACCATAGTACTGACTACACTACCACACCCTACTATACACACAGGGCCTAGTACTATACACACACCACACCATAGTACTATACACTGACTATCCACTATAGTACTATCAGGGCCTAGACACACCCCTACATGACTATCATACCTCTATCAGGGCCTGACACCCCTACTGACTATCCCTCTATCAGGGCCTGACACCATAGTACCCACTACCATACCATAGTACTACACAATACACTACCATACCATATCAGGGCCTACACTACCACCCATAGTACTATACACAATACACTACCATAGTCTATCAGGGCCTGACACCCCCTACTGACTATCCCTCTATCAGGGCCTGACACCCCCTACTGACTATCCCTCTATCAGGGCCTGACACCCCCTACTGACTATCCCTCTATCAGGGCCTGACACCCCCTACTGACTATCCCTCTATCAGGGCCTGACACCCCCCTACTGACTATCCCTCTATCAGGGCCTGACACCCCTACTGACTATCCCTCTATCAGGGCCTGACACCCCCTACTGACTATCCCTCTATCAGGGCCTGACACCCCCTACTGACTATCCCTCTATCAGGGCCTGACACCCCCTACTGACTATCCCTCTATCAGGGCCTGACACCCCCTACTGACTATCCCTCTATCAGGGCCTGACACCCCCCTACTGACTATCCCTCTATCAGGGCCTGACACCCCCTACTGACTATCCCTCTATCAGGGCCTGACACCCCCCTACTGACTATCCCTCTATCAGGGCCTGACACCCCCTACTGACTATCCCTCTATCAGGGCCTGACACCCCTACTGACTATCCCTCTATCAGGGCCTGACACCCCCTACTGACTATCCCTCTATCAGGGCCTGACACCCCCTACTGACTATCCCTCTATCAGGGCCTGACACCCCCTACTGACTATCCCTCTATCAGGGCCTGACACCCCCTACTGACTATCCTCTATCAGGGCCTGACACCCCCTACTGACTATCCCTCTATCAGGGCCTGACACCCCCTACTGACTATCCCTCTATCAGGGCCTGACACCCCCCTACTGACTATCCCTCTATCAGGGCCTGACACCCCCCTACTGACTATCCCTCTATCAGGGCCTGACACCCCCTACTGACTATCCCTCTATCAGGGCCTGACACCCCCTACTGACTATCCTCTATCAGGGCCTGACACCCCCTACTGACTATCTGTCTATCAGGGCCTGACACCCCCTACTGACTATCCCTCTATCAGGGCCTGACACCCCCTACTGACTATCCCTCTATCAGGGCCTGACACCCCCTACTGACTATCCCTCTATCAGGGCCTGACACCCCCTACTGACTATCCCTCTATCAGGGCCTGACACCCCCTACTGACTATCCCTCTATCAGGGCCTGACACCCCCTACTGACTATCCCTCTATCAGGGCCTGACACCCCCTACTGACTATCCCTCTATCAGGGCCTGACACCCCCTACTGACTATCCCTCTATCAGGGCCTGACACCCCTACTGACTATCCCTCTATCAGGGCCTGACACCCCCTACTGACTATCCCTCTATCAGGGCCTGACACCCCCCTACTGACTATCCTCTATCAGGGCCTGACACCCCCTACTGACTATCCCTCTATCAGGGCCTGACACCCCCTACTGACTATCCCTCTATCAGGGCCTGACACCCCCTACTGACTATCCCTCTATCAGGGCCTGACACCCCCTACTGACTATCCCTCTATCAGGGCCTGACACCCCCTACTGACTATCCTCTATCAGGGCCTGACACCCCCCTACTGACTATCCCTCTATCAGGGCCTGACACCCCCCCTACTGACTATCCCTCTATCAGGGCCTGACACCCCCCTACTGACTATCCCTCTATCAGGGCCTGACACCCCCTACTGACTATCCCTCTATCAGGGCCTGACACCCCCTACTGACTATCCCTCTATCAGGGCCTGACACCCCCTACTGACTATCCCTCTATCAGGGCCTGACACCCCCTACTGACTATCCCTCTATCAGGGCCTGACACCCCCTACTGACTATCCCTCTATCAGGGCCTGACACCCCCCTACTGACTATCCCTCTATCAGGGCCTGACACCCCCTACTGACTATCCCTCTATCAGGGCCTGACACCCCCTACTGACTATCCTCTATCAGGGCCTGACACCCCCTACTGACTATCCCTCTATCAGGGCCTGACACCCCCTACTGACTATCCTTCTATCAGGGCCTGACACCCCCTACTGACTATCCTTCTATCAGGGCCTGACACCCCCTACTGACTATCCCTCTATCAGGGCCTGACACCCCCTACTGACTATCCCTCTATCAGGGCCTGACACCCCCTACTGACTATCCCTCTATCAGGGCCTGACACCCCCCTACTGACTATCCCTCTATCAGGGCCTGACACCCCCTACTGACTATCCCTCTATCAGGGCCTGACACCCCCTACTGACTATCCCTCTATCAGGGCCTGACACCCCCCTACTGACTATCCCTCTATCAGGGCCTGACACCCCCTACTGACTATCCCTCTATCAGGGCCTGACACCCCCTACTGACTATCCCTCTATCAGGGCCTGACACCCCCTACTGACTATCCCTCTATCAGGGCCTGACACCCCCCTACTGACTATCCCTCTATCAGGGCCTGACACCCCCTACTGACTATCCCTCTATCAGGGCCTGACACCCCCTACTGACTATCCCTCTATCAGGGCCTGACACCCCCTACTGACTATCCCTCTATCAGGGCCTGACACCCCCTACTGACTATCCCTCTATCAGGGCCTGACACCCCCTACTGACTATCCCTCTATCAGGGCCTGACACCCCCTACTGACTATCCCTCTATCAGGGCCTGACACCCCCTACTGACTATCCCTCTATCAGGGCCTGACACCCCCCTACTGACTATCCCTCTATCAGGGATATCTATCATCACTCCACTGACTTGACTGTGTATTTCTACAGACACCTTTTTTGTTGAAAGATTTCAGAGTAGATGTTGTCTCTTTGGTGTCAGGCCTCCTGTCATATATTGACTAGATTGATATAATGAAACGCCAGCTGTCATACCAAGATTTCAGTAGAGGGAGCTATTTACAATAAGAAATATAACTCGATTGAAAAAACGACGTGGCTGCTGCCAGAGAATATCTTGCCTGTTGCAATTGATTTACTTTCATGTTAATCTCAATCTCAGCAGATTTGGTCATAACATGTTAGTATATTTGTGTCCTATAACCAATTTTACAGTGTTTTCTTTTAGCACAAGCGGATGGGGGAGAACAGTCACCAGGTGGTGTTGTTGTCTAGTGGATGGGGGAGAACAGTCACCAGGTGGTGTTGTTGTCTAGTGGATGGGGGAGAACAGTCACCAGGTGGTGTTGTTGTCTAGTGGATGGGGGAGAACAGTCACCAGGTGGTGTTGTTGTCTAGTGGATGGGGGAGAACAGTCACCAGGTGGTGTTGTTGTCTAGTGGATGGGGGAGAACAGTCACCAGGTGGTGTTGTTGTCTAGTGGATGGGGAGAACAGTCACCAGGTGGTGTTGTTGTCTAGTGGATGGGGGGAGAACAGTCACCAGGTGGTGTTGTTGTCTAGGGGATGGGGAGAACAGTCACCAGGTGGTGTTGTTGTCTAGTGGATGGGGGAGAACAGTCACCAAGTGGTGTTGTTGTCTAGTGGATGGGGGAGAACAGTCACCAGGTGGTGTTGTTGTCTAGTGGATGGGGGAGAACAGTCACCAGGTGGTGTTGTTGTCTAGTGGATGGGGGAGAACAGTCACCAGGTGTTCATGTGTCTGAGGTGATGGGTCTCTGAGGTTGAGAACAGTTGACCAGGTGGCGAGAGAACAGTTCACATCTCTGAGGTTGACCTGGTTCATGTCTCTGAGGTTGAGGTCTGACCTGGTTCTGAGGTTGACTGTTTCATGTCTCTGAGGTTGACCTGGTTCACGTCTCTGAGGTTGACCTGGTTCACGTTCTCTGTTCATGTCTCTGAGGTTGACCTGGTTCACGTCTCTGAGGTTGACCTGGTTCATCTGAGGTTGACCTGGTTCATGTCTCTGAGGTTGACCTGGTTCATGTCTCTGAGGTTGACCTGGTTCATGTCTCTGAGGTTTCTCAATGCTTCTGGGAATGAAGCGATAAGTTTCCTGACTGGTAAAACTGTTTTTTTTTGTAAACGTTCTGGGAACGAAAGTGAAAATGTTGCCTATACTAGGAACATACATTTTTAGCTTGCAGGGAGGTTCTGAGAACGTTTAACTCATGGTTCCCTGAAAGGTTTCCTGGGAGGTTGTATTAACGTTCTGAGAACAACAGTTATAAGTTATTAAATAACACTGCTAGCTTAGTTGGGGTTAACTGCACAGAGAGGACACATGGAAAGGAATTTGCTTAGGCATTAATCATGCCAACACATTTATTTTTAATGTGGCACAGCATCAGTGAGATTCAAGCCTATGACCTTTCTGTTTTCTAGCCATGGAATTAGTCAACTGTGCCACCAGGATGGAGATATCATGTCACGTATTCTGTTACTTGTACAAAGCCATAAATTGTTTTTTCATTTTTCTTTTCTGAATGTTTTCTCGTGGTTTTTATGGAACGTTTTCTTAACGTTCTCGGAAACAACTTATAGAACCGTGAAGAGACCTATATTAAACTTTATGCTGAAGTACTGAATTTTCCACAAAATAACGTTGTTTCATGAACGTACTCGGAAACAACTTGAGAACATCCCCAATATCAAACCAGCTAGAAAACAATCCTAGAACCAAAAATTGAAATGAAATGTAACCATTTTTTTTTTTTTACTTTTAGGAAACATTCTGTTAATGAAAATAATGTTTATTTTGTTGTTGTTAAGAACCTTAAATGTGCTGAGAATGTTCCAAAGACAAGCAACTATTCAGAGACAAGCAACTATTCAGAGACAAGCAACTATTCAGAGACAAGCAACTATTCAGAGACAAGCAACTATTCAGAGACAAGCAACTATTCAGAGACAAGCAACTATTCAGAGACAAGCAACTATTCAGAGACAAGCAACTATTCAGAGACAAAGCAACTATTCAGAGACAAGCAACTATTCAGAGACAAGCAACTATTCAAAGAGACAAAGCAACTATTCAGAGACAAGCAACTATTCAGAGACAAGCAACTATTCAGAGACAAGCAACTATTCAGAGACAAGCAACTATTCAGAGACAAGCAACTATTCAGAGACAAAGCAACTATTCAGAGAGACAAGACAATCAACTATTCAACTATTCAGAGACAAGCAACTATTCAGAGACAAAGCAACTATTCAGAGACAAGCAACTATTACTATTCAGAGACAAGCAACTATTCAGAGACAAGCAACTATTCAGAGACAAGCAACTATTCAGAGACAAGACTATTTAGAGACAAGCAACTATTCAGAGACAAGCAACTATTCAGAGACAAGCAACTATTCAGAGACAATCAACTATTCAGAGACAAGCAACAATTCAGAGACAATCAACTATTCAGAGACAATCAACTATTCAGAGACAAGCAACAATTCAGAGACAATCAACTATTCAGAGACAAGCAACTATTCAGAGACAAGCAACAATTCAGAGACAATCAACTATTCAGAGACAAGCAACTATCCAAAGACAAGCAACTATTCAGAGACAAGCAACTATTCAGAGACAAGCAACTATTCAGAGACAAGCAACTATTCAGAGACAAGCAACAATTCAGAGACAAGCAACTATTCAGAGACAATCAACTATTCAGAGACAAGCAACTATTCAGAGACAAGCAACTATTCAGAGACAAAGCAACTATTCAGAGACAAGCAACTATTCAGAGACAAAGCAACTATTCAGAGACAAGCAACTATTCAGAGACAATCAACTATTCAGCACCATTCCCAGAAGGTTGTGGGAAGATTGTTTGCAAAATAAACAATAGGACGACCACACCCTCACCAAGATCTAAGAAACATATGGTTCTCAGAACTTCATGTGTTAACTAGCCCTTGAGCGCTAGAGAGGAGGACCCCCCCCTCCCCTCTATGGGCGTCACCTGGCTTCCCACCTGGATAAACCTGACGAGCTGGACAAGGCGTGGAAGCCTGACAAGCCGGCTGGGGCAAGAAAACCTCTCGAGCCAGCTGAGTCATCCCCCATTTCATGTCCCATTCATAAATAAAGGACATGAAACAAAACAAGAACAGCGTCTGGACAAGAGGAAACAAAACAACATTAATGCTGTGACACGGGGATGAAACTGAGGAACTGACAGATATAGGGGAGGCAATCAATAACTCTATATATACTAGAGAAACCCTGTGATAGGTGAAGGTATCATTACCCTCCCTTACCTCACTGTGCCGTGTGCTGAGATCTTAGTGTACCGTATACAGCCAGCTGTTGCTAAATAGCAGGAGGAAGTGTGTGTGTGTGTGTGTGTGTGTGTGTGTGTGTGTGTGTGTGTGTGTGTGTGTGTGTGTGTGTGTGTGTGTGTGTGTGTGTGTGTGTGTGTGTGTGTGTGTGTGTGTGTGTGTGTGTGTGTGTGTGTGTGTGTGTGTGTGTGTGTGTGTGTGTGTGTGTGTGTATTGTACTGTATGTGTGAGCCTAGTGTATTCCACACACTCCTAGAAAACCCCAGAGAGAGGGATAGTGTATGAGTGTCAGAGCTCCATGTGGAGGAACCAGGAGTTCATTAGAGAACAGCCCTGGATCCCACTTAGCAGATGCTCTGATTCAGATCCATTTACAGAAGCATTCAGGGTTCAGGGGACAGAACACCCAGTAGGACTCGGGATTCTAACCAGAGACCTTTCGATTAATGGCCCAAACAACGTTTAACCGCTACCTGCAGCTCACACAACATGCGAATGCGCACACACACGCACACACACAGAGAGAACAGCCAGGTCATGCTGGCACCCTGCCAGTTGGCTCCATACCAGGCTCTAACAGCTCTCTCCCTCGCTGCGCTGGCTCCCATTCCATCACACACACACACACACACACACACACACACACACACACACACACACACACACACACACACACACACACACACACACACACACACACACACACACACACACACACACACACACACACACACACACACACACACACACACTACTAGAGCTGATGGCTCCTGATGGGAGCTTGGCCTAAGGAGATGTGTCCTGATGGGAGCTTGGCCTCAGGAGATGTGTCCTGATGGGGGATTGGCCGAAGGAGATGTGTCCTGATGGGGGGGCTAAGGAGATGTGTCCTAAGGAGATGTGTCCTGATGGGGGCCTAAGGAGATGTGTCCTGATGGGGGGCCTAAGGAGATGTGTCCTGATGGGGGCCTAAGGAGATGTGTCCTGATGGGGGCCTAAGGAGATGTGTCCTGATGGGGGATTGGCCTAAGGAGAGGTGTGTCCTGATGGGGGCTTGGCCTAAGAAGATGTGTCCTGATGGGGGCTTGGCCTAAGGAGATGTGTCCTGATGGGGGGGAGATTGGCCTAAGGAGATGGGGGTGTGTCCTGATGGGGGGGCCTAAGGAGATGTGTCCTGATGGGGACCTGGCCTAAGGAGATGTGTCCTGATGGGGGATTGGCCTAAGGAGAGGTGTGTCCTGATGGGGGCTTGGCCTAAGAAGATGTGTCCTGATGGGGACTTGGCCTAAGGAGATGTGTCCTGATGGGGGCCTGACCTAAAGACATGTGTCCTGATGGGGACTTGGCCTAAGGAGATGTGTCCTGATGGGGACTTGGCCTAAGGAGATGTGTCCTGATGGGGACTTGGCCTAAGGACGTGTGTCCTGATGGGGGCCTAAGGACATGAACCCTGTCTTTGTTTCTTGGCTAGGGCGAAGGAGGCTGGTCACTACTAAAGACCTCCATCCCCACACATCAGCTTCCTATCGATACTACTGATTAGTTGAGTATTATTTGATACATGTCTCAGAATGACCGGATTCTACTGGACTTCCTTAACCCATTTAAGGAGTGTGTAGTTGTGTAGCTTCCAATTGGCTCATCACCCCCCCCCCCCCTCCTCTCCCCTGTAACTATTCCCCAGGTCGTTGCTGTAAATGAGAATGTGTTCTCGGTCAAATTACCTGGTAAAATAACGGTTGACTAAAATAAATAAATTGTGTTGTGTTGAGTTGAGTTGCCAATAGCAGCCCCAAAGCGTTTACCTACATTATCTCTAATCACATGTGTCTCTCTTATGAAACCATTGCCCTAGGAAACAGCTGTAAGAAGGGTACCTCTTCAAACAGTATTTTAAATCATCCCAAAGCAAACCAGAGATCTTGTTTTGATCCAGTCAGATATCTGACTGGTGAATTAACCAGAAATAGGTCAACGCAGAACCCTTTCCTGAAGGTTTGATCCACAACAATACTGAATGTATCTACACGAAGGGTGATAGAGGTTTAGCAGAACCAGATGTGCTTGAGGCGGGACAGAGGGCAGAAAAAGGAGATGGGATAGAAAAAGGGACTCTTTCATTTGGGCCATGGCTTTAGTCTAGACCAACCATAATGTGTGGACGTATGTTGAGCTTTTCAGTCCTGTCTGGTCTGTGACTCTTGAGTTCTTCGTAAATGACAGCATCCTTAACAAACACCACCTCTCTCACATCCTTAACACCATCTCTACTGCATCCTTAACAAACACCATCTCTCCCACATCCTTAACAAACACCATCTCTCCCACATCCTTAACAAACACCATCTCTCCCACATCCTTAACAAACACCATCTCTACCACATCCTTAACAAACACCATCTCTCCCACATCCTTAACAAACACCATCTCTACCACATCCTTAACACCATCTCTACTGCATCCTTAACAAACACCATCTCTACCACATCCTTAACACCATCTCTACTGCATCCTTAACAAACACCATCTCTACTGCATCCTTAACAAACACCATCTCTACTGCATCCTTAACAAACACCATCTCTACTGCATCCTTAACAAACACCATCTCTCCCACATCCTTAACAAACACCATCTCTACCGCATCCTTAACAAACACCATCTCTCCCACATCCTTAACAAACACCATCTCTACCACATCCTTAACACCATCTCTACCACATCCTTAACAAACACCATCTCTCCCACATCCTTAACAAACACCATCTCTACCACATCCTTAACACCATCTCTACCGCATCCTTAACAAACACCACCTCTGGATGAAGCACATCTAATGAGTCCCATTTGAAAGGAATTCCCAACGAGTGAAGAATAGACGGTACGGAATATGTTCAGGTACAGTGATGTTCTAGTATTACACTCCTGAAACAATAGAGACTCGTTGATGTTGACAGTGAACTTTACAACAATTACAATATTTACTGTGATTTCAGAGAATCATGGAGTTGGATGCAAGTCCCATTCTCCCAGGAACTCATATTCATAGATGAGGCTGGATTAAATTTAGGCGAAGACGCGGAGGAGCATCATTGGTCAATGTGCCGTCACTGAGGTACCTAACCAGCGTGGGGGGAAATGTCACTGTATGCGCAGCTATGAGCAACAATGTGGTTCTCCACCTTCATGCTACTGTTGGACCATACAACACTGCCCAACAATGTGGTTCTCCACCTTCATGCTACTGTTGGACCATAAAACACTGCCCAACAATGTGGTTCTCCACCTTCATGCTACTGTTGGACCATACAACACTTCCCAACAATGTGGTTCTCCACCTTCATGCTACTGTTGGACCATACAACACTGCCCAACAATGTGGTTCTCCACCTTCATGCTACTGTTGGACCATACAACACTGCCCAACAATGTGGTTCTCCACCTTCATGCTACTGTTGGACCATACAACACTGCCCAACAATGTGGTTCTCCACCGTCATGCTACTGTTGGACCATACAACACTGCCCATTTCCTTCATTTCCTGAACACCTTACATGACAATGTTTTTCAGCCAGAGCAGAGAGGCACAAGGTGATCCTGAGCAGAGAGACACCAGGTGACCCTGAGCAGAGAGACACCAGGTGACCCTGAGCAGAGAGACACCAGGTGACCCTGAGCAGAGAGACACCAGGTGATCCTGAGCAGAGAGACGCCAGGTGTTCCTGAGCAGAGAGACACCAGGTGATCCTGAGCAGAGAGACACCAGGTGATCCTGAGCAGAGAGACGCCAGGTGACCCCGAGCAGAGAGACACCAGGTGATCCTGAGCAGAGAGACGCCAGGTGATCCTGAGCAGAGAGACACCAGGTGACCCTGAGCTGCAAATGCATGTTGTAATTTGGGACAAAGTGAGTTTCCATCGGGCTGATCAGGTCCGCCACTGGTTCCATGACCATCCCAGGTTTTACAATTCTATATCTTCCACCATATTCCTGATTTCTCAACCCCATTGGAGAGTTGTTTTCAGCATGGCGGTGGAAGGTGTACGACCACACACCCCCTATGAATGGAGGGCCCTTCTCCAGACAGTGGAAGAAGCCTGTGGTTACATTCCTGCAGAGTCCTGTCAGGGGTGGACGCGTCATGCCAGAAGATATTTCCGCCAGTCCCAACAAGGAAAAAGGCTATACTAGGCTTAGGGGTTAGGTATACGAATTGGAGTCAGCGGATATGGTCTAGGTTTAGGTTTAGGTTTAGGGTTAGGGTTGGGTTAGGGTTAGGGTTAGGTTTAGGGTTAGGGTTAGGGTTAGGTATACGAATTGGAGTCAGCGGATAGGGTTTAGGTTTAGGGTTAGGGTTAGGTTTAGGGTTAGGTTTAGATTTAGGTTTAGGGTTAGGGTTAGGTTTAGATTTAGGTTTAGGGTTAGGGTTAGGGTTAGATTTAGATTTAGGTTTAGGTTTAGGGTTAGGGTTAGATTTAGGTTTAGATTTAGGTTTAGGGTTAGGTTTAGATTTAGGTTTAGGGTTAGGTTTAGATTTAGGTTTAGGGTTAGGGTTAGGGTTAGATTTAGATTTAGGTTTAGGTTTAGGGTTAGGGTTAGATTTAGGTTTAGATTTAGGTTTAGGGTTAGGTTTAGGGTTAGATTTAGGTTTAGATTTAGGTTTAAAGCTCAGACACGCCGGTAGGTATTTCAACGTTTGTATGCCGACAGTACTTAGCCCCTCTGAACAGCGTCAGCACTCAATCTCTTTTGAGTTCACACAGCAATGACCTTGGAAGTTGACAGTCACCCAGACGTGTTAAAATACTCTCAACCAGAAGGTGGCAGTAGTGTTGATTAGGGGTTAGGGCTAGGGCTAACCCTAACCCCTAACCCACATATGTCAGAGTCAAGGCCCGCGGGCCACATCCGGCCCGCGAGAAGGTTTTTTACGGCCCCTGGGATGATCTTGATTTGTTATTAGAACCGGCCCGCAGACCGCAGCAAGCCGGCAGCCCGCAGATCTTTTACACGCACCAATACTACATTTCCCACAATGCAACGGTGACGCACCGAGCAGTAGGCTGCTTCATTTCAATATTTATTGGCACAGCAGTTGTCAGCATCACAGTAAAATTAACTTTCAGATACCCATCAAAAATGGCAAAACGGAAGGTGGACACTGAGAACCGGGGTTTCAAACAAGGTGGGAGTCGGAGTATTTGTTCACGGAGGTAGCTGGAAAACCTGTGTGTCTTCTGTGTGGAGAAAGTGTGGCGGTACTGAAAGAGTATAATCTGAGACGACATTATGAAACGAAACACGCGGACAAAAACAAGAATATGGACATGGAACAAAGGCTACAAAAGGCAGAGGAATTAAAACGAGGCCTCAAATCTCGACAGGCTCTGTTCAAAAAAGCCAAATCACAAGGCCAGGCTGCTGTCAAGGCCAGTTTTATTTTGGCAGAAGAGATCGCTAAATCAGCCCGGCCATTTACGGAGGGGGATTTCATCAAAAACTGCATGATTAAAGTTTGTGACGAAGTTTGCCCAGAAAAAAGGCAACTCTTTTTAAATGTGAGTCTGAGCAGAAACACCATTGCCGAGAGAGTAGACCAGTTGTCCATCAATCTAAAAGAGCAGCTTGTGAAAAAGGGAAAAGATTTCATTGCATATTCCTTGGCTGTGGATGAGAGCACCGACATTTCTGACATTGCCCAGTTGTCAATTTTCATCCGCGGAGTGGACTCCAGCCTAAGCGTGACAGAGGAGTTTTTGGCTTTACGTCCTATGCATGGCACAACTACGGGGCATGATTTGTATGAAGAGGTGTCAAGATGTGTAAATGAGATGGAGCTGCCTTGGGAAAAACTCGTGGGTTTGACAACCGACGGAGCACCTGCGATGTGTGGACACAGGAGCGGACTGGTGGCGAAGATACGGGAAAAGATGCAAGAGGAAAACGCGACAGGTGAGCTGACAGCTTATCATTGTATCATACACCAGGAAGCGTTGTGCGGTAAAGCCTTGAAAATGGAGCATGTAATGAGCATCATCACGCGCACAGTTAACTTTATCAGAGCCAAAGGTTTGAATCACCGCCAAACGGAGCATGGTGATTTGCCTTATCACACAGAGGTGCGATGGCTAAGCCAGGGAAAGGTGCTTCAAAGATGTTTCGAGCTTCGTGAGGAGATTTGTCTGTTCTTGGACAGCAAAGGGAAAGACACAACACAACTCCGAGACAAAATGTTTCTGTGTGAAATGGCTTTTCTGTGTGACATTACGAGTCATCTGAATGCAATGAACTTGCAGCTGCAGGGTCGGGATCGTGTCATCTCTGATATGTACAGTACAGTGAAGGCATTTAAAACCAAGTTGAGTGGATGATAGAAAATTGCTATTATTGTTTTTTTCTTTGAAGTAAATTTAGCCCACTTTTGCTAAAATAGAAAATATAGGCTACTGATGGTGCCTTGAATACCGGTTTCTTTCATTTAATGTTCATGTTATGGGGATTTTTATATAAAGGAAATTTGTCTTTTGTGTCTGTTGAAAATTAAAGATTACTGACAGAGCCATAAGAAAATATTGCTTTATTTATCTGATCATATTGGAATATATTTGTTAGGTTTTCAGTAGGTTCAATTAGGTTCACTAGACTATATGCGTCATTTAAAATTTTTTCAATGAACATTCGAACAGTCCGGCCCTCGGCTTGTAGCTAAATTTTTTATTTGGCCCTCCGTCCATTTGACTTTGACACCCCTGCCCTAACCCAATGCATATCTGCACGTATTGCTTATGATCGAGATTCCAAGCTATCCGTGCTAATGTTGTTGAATGAGAATCAATTGTTTGGTCCTCACAAGGATAGTAAACCAAACGTGTGTGTGTGTGTGTGTGTGTGTGTGTGTGTGTGTGTGTGTGTGTGTGTGTGTGTGTGTGTGTGTGTGTGTGTGTGTGTGTGTGTGTGTGTGTGTGTGTGTGTGTGTGTGTGTGTGCGTGTGCGTGTGCGCATGCGCGTGTAGCCTGAGCAACCTGTCTGATCCTGGTCACCAACCTCACCTGGTTATGTCAACATCCCACTTTTGTCATCAGCCAATCACAGGGTGTTGCATCAAATAAATGCACCAATGACCTCTCGTTTCCAGTCACGTCACTTCCACATGATTTTCATTGCTCAGATTTGATTTATTAAAATGTCGGGCCCTGTAGAGGAGCTTTCTAGCACATTCCTTTTCGAAGAACAACCCTTTAAGTGCCACTTACAGAGCTTTGATTTGATTTGATTTATTAAAATGTCGGGCCCTGTAGAGGAGCTTTCTAGCACATTCCTTTTCGAAGAACAACCCTTTAAGTGCCACTTACAGAGCTTTGATTTGATTTGATTTATTAAAATGTCGGGCCCTGTAGAGGAGCTTTCTAGCACATTCCTTTTCGAAGAACAACCCTTTAAGTGCCACTTACAGAGCTTTGATTTGATTTGATTTATTAAAATGTCGGGCCCTGTAGAGGAGCTTTCTAGCACATTCCTTTTCGAAGAACAACCCTTTAAGTGCCACTTACAGAGCTTTGATTTGATTTGATTTATTAAAATGTCGGGCCCTGTAGAGGAGCTTTCTAGCACATTCCTTTTCGAAGAACAACCCTTTAAGTGCCACTTACAGAGCTTTGATTTGATTTGATTTATTAAAATGTCGGGCCCTGTAGAGGAGCTTTCTAGCACATTCCTTTTCGAAGAACAACCCTTTAAGTGCCACTTACAGAGCTTTGATTTGATTTGATTTATTAAAATGTCGGGCCCTGTAGAGGAGCTTTCTAGCACATTCCTTTTCGAAGAACAACCCTTTAAGTGCCACTTACAGAGCTTTGATTTGATTTGATTTATTAAAATGTCGGGCCCTGTAGAGGAGCTTTCTAGCACATTCCTTTTCGAAGAACAACAACTTACAGAGCTTTGATTTGATTTGATTTATTAAAATGTCGGGCCTGTAGAGGAGTTTTTAGCACAGAGCTTTACAGAGCTTTGATTTGATTTGATTTATTTCACCTTTATTCAACCCTGGTAGGCCAGTTAAACTGTGACGTGGCCAAGATAAAGCAAAGCAGTGCGACAAAGACAACAACGACACAGAGTTACACGTAAAACAAACGTACAGTCAAATAACACAGTAGAGAAATCTGTCTACAGTGTGTGCAAATGAAGTGAGGAGGTAAGGCAATAAATAGGCCAATTGTGGCGAAGTAAAATACAATTTAGCCATTTACACTGGAGTGATAGATGTGTAGATGAGGATGTGTAGATGAGGATGTGTAGATGAGGATGTGTAGATGAGGAAGTGCAGATGAGGATGTGTAGATGAGGATGTGTAGATGAGGATGTGCAGATGAGGATGTGCAGATGAGGAAGTGTAGATGAGGAAGTGTAGATGAGGATGTGTAGATGAGGATGTGTAGATGAGGATGTGCAGATGAGGAAGTGTAGATGAGGAAGTGCAGATGAGGATGTGTAGATGAGGATGTGTAGATGAGGATGTGTAGATGAGGAAGTGCAGATGAGGATGTGTAGATGAGGATGTGCAGATGAGGAAGTGTAGATGAGGAAGTGCAGATGAGGATGTGCAGATGAGGATGTGTAGATGAGGAAGTGCAGATGAGGATGTGTAGATGAGGATGTGCAGATGAGGAAGTGTAGATGAGGAAGTGCAGATGAGGATGTGTAGATGAGGATGTGTAGATGAGGATGTGCAGATGAGGATGTGCAGATGAGGAAGTGTAGATGAGGAAGTGTAGATGAGGATGTGCAGATGAGGATGTGTAGATGAGGATGTGCAGATGAGGTAGTGTAGATGAGGAAGTGCAGTGTGTGAGATTGTTACTACATGTGTGTGTGATGTAGGTGTTTATTTGACATTTTCAACAGACAAAAGTCACACAGATAATTAGGTTTGTGTTCAAAGGCCAACGGTTTCATGTCAGACAGTCTCTTTATATCAAGTGAGGATTTACAAGATGGATGCCGCTGGGCGGCTGGGAGATTACTCTGCTCTGGTTGGATATCTCTACGGGATTCATGTTATGATATAAGAGGAGATCATGGGAATGGGTCTCATAGGGAATCAGACATTTTGTTCCAATAAATCCCTCTAGGAGTATTAAATCGATGTGCTCTTTTCTCTCTTCCTGTCGTTAACTGGACTGGGATCAAATATTTCATGGCATTACACACAGGAAATGGTGAAAAGTTTGAAACGTGGTCCGTTTTCTGTCGTAATTTAACTAACATCATATGAAAGTTTGGCTATTGTTCCCACGATAAAGGCATATGACCATACTGTGGGATATAATATATTTTCTGATGAATATACACTGAGTATATACGAAATATTAAGAACACCTGCTGTTTTCATGGAGGGAGGGTGCAACTAAATATGAGGAAGGTGTTCCTAATGTTTTGTATTCTCAGTGTACTTTATCAAGTATTGTTTTTACCTCACTGTAAGATGTAATATCAGTAAAAATGCCGATATGAACTAGTATTCAACAATGCTTGTGATTACATACTTTGTTGTGTAGTTAATGTCAATGGTAATCATATACTGTAACGACCTTAACCTAGGCTATCCTCCAGCTCAAGTAGAGTAACACTTAGCTATGCCAAGAATCAGTTATTTAATCTAGACAGCTCCAGTAGTCAGTTAATATCATTAGACCAAGCCCTCCGTCAGGAACCATCTCATTAGACCAAGCCCTCAGTCAGGAACCATCTCATTAGACCAAGCCCTCCATCAGGAACCATCAGCTCCAGTAGTCAGTTAATATCATTAGACCAAGCCTCCATCAGGAACCATCTCATTAGACCAAGCCCTCCATCAGGAACCATCAGCTCCAGTAGTCAGTTAATGTTTATGGTAAGTGTGAGCAATGTTTCACGCCTCCTTATCAGGACTGACCTCTGACCGATGAGAGTCCAGTAGAATAGTAGACAGACTGTAACTTACAGACTGTTAATTTACAGGCCGTAAACAGCCTAGACTGCTAACATACAGGCAGTATCGTACAGACTGCTAGCATACAGGAAGTATCGTACAGACTGCTAACAGACTGTAACCTACAGAGTTCTAATCTACAGAGTTCTAATCTACAGAGTTCTAATCTACAGAGTTCTAACCTACAGACTGCTAACCTACAGACTGCTAACCTACAGACTGCAACCTACAGACTGCTAACCTACACAGTTCTAACCTACAGACTGCTAACCTACAGAGTTCTAACCTACAGACTGCTAACCTACAGAGTTCTAAACTACAGACTGCTAACCTACAGACTGCGAACCTACAGACTGCTAACCTACAGACTGCTAACCTACAGACGGTAACCCACAGACAGTAACCTACAGACTGCTAACCTACAGACTGCTAACCTACAGAGTTCTAACCTACAGACTGCTAACCTACAGGCTGCTAAACTACAGATTGCTAACATACAGGTAGTAACCAGACAGACTGCTAACCTACAGACTGCCAACATGAAGGCGGTAACCTACAGACTAGACTGCTAAAATAAAGACCACTAACCTAGTTACTGCTAACACACAGACTGCTAGCATACAGTGTGTGTGTGTGTGTGTGTGTGTGTGACTGTGTGTGTGTACAGTGTGTGTGTGTGTGTGTGCTAACACACAGACTGTGTGTGCATACAGATTAAGTTAGTTACTGTTAACACACAGACTGCTGGTCAGACCGTTAACCATGCCAGGACAAAAAAAAGTAATTGTAAAACAGACCGCTAACCTTCAGGCTGTAAATGACAATAGCTTGAGGTAGTAACCTACAGACTAGACTGCTAACATACAGGGTGCTAACCTACAGACTGCTAACATACAGGGTGCTAACCTACAGACTGCTAACATACAGGGTGCTAACCTACAGACTGCTAACATACAGGGTGCTAACCTACAGGGTGCTAACCTCTCACTCTGTCACACATATTCTCAGCTATTGCACATTGTTCTATAGGCTTATTAAAGCATCTGTTATTTGACACTCAGCTCACAGTTGTGTCTCTGTGTGTGTGTGTGTGTGTCACAGCTCTGTGTGTCTCACTCTGTCACACATACACTCAGCTCACAGCTCTCTCTGTGTCACTCTGTCACACATACACTCAGCTCACAGCTCTCTCTCTCACTCTGTCACACATACACGTCAGCTGCGTGCGTTGTGTGTCTCTCTCTGTGTCACTCTGTCACACATACACTCAGCTCACAGCTCTCTCACTCTGTCACACATACACTCAGCTCACAGCATTAGTTAGTTAGTTCAGTTCTGGTCATATTTCACAGGTCATCTGTGTCTCACTCTGGACAAAACACTCAGCTCGTAAAACCCGTTCTTTCATTGTCATGACACATCAGCTTGAGGTCTCACTCTGTCAGAGTGGACACTCAGCTCACAACCTCTCTCTCTCAAGGTGTCACACATACACTCAGCTCTCTCTCTCTCTCTCACTCTGTCACACATACACTCAGCTCACAGCTCTCTCTCTCTCACTCTGTCACACATACACTCAGCTCACAGCTCTCTCTCTCTCACTCTGTCACACACACACTCAGCTCACAGCTCTCTCTCACTCTGTCACACATACACTCAGCTCACAGCTCTCTCTCTCTCACTCTGTCACACACACACTCAGCTCTCTCTCTCACTCTGTCACACATACACTCAGCTCACAGCTCTCTCTCTCACTCTGTCACACATACACTCAGCTCACATGTAGACTGGAGAGAAACACATACACTCACACACACCCGAGGCTAACTCCATTTACAGTGCCCCCCAAAGTTTTTCTTTACTATTTTCTACATTGTAGAATAATAGTGAAGACATCAAAACTATGAAATAACACATATGGAATCATGTAGTAACCAAAAAATGTGTTAAACAAATCAACATATGTTTTATAGTTGGGATTCTTCAAAAGTAGCTCCCTTTTGACAGCTTTGTACTCGTTGTACTCCGCTATGCAATCTGGTTTCCGAGCCAGTCACAGGTGCACCTCAGCCACACTCAAGGTACTAAACGACATCATAACCGCTATCGATAAAAGACAGTACTGTGCAGCCGTCTTCATCGACCTTGCCAAGGCTGTCGACTCTGTCAATCACCATATTCTTATCGGCAGACTCAGTAGCCTCGGTTTTTCGGATGACTGCCTTGCCTGGTTCACCAATTACTTTGCAGACAGAGTTCAGTGTGTCAAATCGGAGGGCATGCTGTCCGGTCCTCTGGCAGTCTCTATGGGGGTGCCACAGGGTTCAATTCTCGGGCCGACTCTTTTCTCTGTGTATATCAATTATGTTGCTCTTGCTGCGGGCGATTCCCTGATCCACCTCTACGCAGACGACACCATTCTATATACTTTCGGCCCGTCCTTGGACACTGTGCTATCTAACCTCCAAACGAGCTTCAATGCCATACAACACTCCTTCCGTGGCCTCCAACTGCTCTTAAACGCTAGTAAAACCAAATGCATGCTTTTCAACCGATCGCTGCCTGCACCCGCATGCCCGACTAGCATCACCACACTGGATGGTTCCGACCTTGAATATGTGGACACCTATAAGTACCTAGGTGTCTGGCTAGACTGCAAACTCTCCTTCCAGACCCATATCAAACATCTCCAATCTAAAATCAAATCAAGAGTCGGCTTTCTATTCCGCAACAAAGCCTCCTTCACTCACGCTGCCAAGCTTACCCTAGTAAAACTGACTATCCTACCGATCCTCGACTTCGGTCGATGTCATCTACAAAATTGCTTCCAACACTCTACTCAGCAAACTGGATGCAGTTTATCACAGTGCCATCCGTTTTGTCACTAAAGCACCTTATACTACCCACCACTGCGACTTGTATGCTCTAGTCGGCTGGCCCTCGCTACATATTCGTCGCCAGACCCACTGGCTCCAGGTCATCTACAAGGCCATGCTAGGTAAAGCTCCGCCTTATCTCAGTTCACTGGTCACGATGGCAACACCCATCCGTAGCACGCGCTCCAGCAGGTGTATCTCACTGATCATCCCTAAAGCCAACACCTCATTCGGCCGCCTTTCGTTCCAGTACTCTGCTGCCTGTGACTGGAACGAATTGCAAAAATCGCTGAAGTTGGAGACTATTATCTCCCTCACCAACTTCAAACATCAGCTATCTGAGCAGCTAACCGATCGCTGCAGCTGTACATAATCTATTGATAAATAGCCCACCCATTTTCACCTACCTCATCCCCACAGTTTTTATTTATTTACTTTTCTGCTCTTTTGCACACCAATATCTCTACCTGTACATGATCATCTGATCATTTATCACTCCAGTGTTAATCTGCAATATTGTAATTATTCGCCTACCTCCTCATGCCTTTTGCACACATTGTATATAGACTCCCCTTTTTTTCTACTGTGTTATTGACTTGTTAATTGTTTACTCCATGTGTAACTCTGTGTTTTCTGTTCACACTGCTATGCTTTATCTTGGCCAGGTTGCAGTTGCAAATAAGAACTTGTTCTCAACTAGCCTACCTGGTTAAATAAAGGTGAAATAAAAAAATAAAAATAAAAAACTCTCTTGGCATTCTCTCAACCAGCTTCATGAGGTAGTCACCTGGAATGCATTTCAATCAACAGGTGTGTAAGCAAAGAGAAATGACAGTACATCATGACTTTAAGACATGAAGGTCAGTCAATGCCGAAAATCAGCATCAAGCGCTATGATGAAACTGGCTCTCATGAGGACCGCCACAGGAAAGGAAGACCCAGAGTTACCTCTGCTGCAGAGGATAAGTTCATTAGAGTTACCAGCCTCAGAAATTGAAGCCCAAATAAATGCTTCACATAGTTCAAGTAACAGACACATCTCAACATCAACTGTTCAAAGGAGACTTTGTGAATTGGGCCTTTATGGTCGAATTGCTGCAAAGAAAACATGACAAAAGGACACCAATAAGAAGAAAAAACTTGCTTGGGCAAAGAAACACTTTCTCACTTGAGTATCTTACCTAGTTATTTACAGATTATCTCATTTGCTCCTTTGTAGCTTTGACAACTGTGTATTCTCTGTATCTGTTCGCTCCTCACCCTGTAGGCTTTACAGACGCTCCACACCACTTGGCTGCAACCCTTATGATGTGGTGTACCCTGAGAGCACAACCCATGTGGAATTCCTGGTCTCTGGCAACGTTTCGCACTGCCGATCTGCAGTCAAGAACGGAGAGTTCATCTCAGCCTATGCTGCCCTTCAGTCCCTAGACTTTTTGTCCCTGATGGGAGACATGGATCACCCCAGAGAATACTGTTACTCCAGCTGCTCTTCCGCAAATCTGACTACGTTTTCTCTCATAGTCCGAGAGCATCTGGTCGTCGTGGTGGTGGTACAGGTTCTACCTTAACTGGATATTCTCTTTTCTCCCTCTCTCACCTGTCCGTCTCCTCATTTGAATTCCATGCTGTCGCTGTCACTTGTCCACTCAAGCTGAACATTGTTGTCAGCTATCGCCCACCAGGTGCCCTCGGAGAGTTCCTCAATGAGCTCGACACCTTGAATATCCTTTCCTGAGGATGGCTCACCACTCTTCATACTTGGCGACTTCAACCTTCCAGATCCCTGCCGTCAATTAATTTATTTCCACTTCTTGCTTCCTTTGACCTCACCCTTTTCCAGTCCCCTCCAACTCACAAGTCAGGCAATACGCTTGACCTCATCTTTACTGGAGGCTATTCACCTACTAGTTCCTTACAACTCACAAGTCAGGCAATACCTCATCTTTACTAGAGGCTGTTCACCTACTAGTCCCTTCCAACTCACAAGTCAGGCAATACCTCATCTTTACTAGAGGCTGTTCACCTACTAGTCCCTTCCAACTCACAAGTCAGGCAATACCTCATCTTTACTAGAGGATGTTCACCTACTAGTTCCTTCCAACTCACAAGTCAGGCAATACCTCATCTTTACTAGAGGCTGTTCACCTACTAGTCCCTTCCAACTCACAAGTCAGGCAATACCTCATATTTACTAGAGGCTGTTCACCTACTTGTCCCTTCCAACTCACAAGTCAGGCAATACCTCATTTTAATAGAGGCTGTTCACCTACTAGTCCCTTCCAACTCACAAGTCAGGCAATACCTCATCTTTACTAGAGGCTGTTCACCTACTAGTCCCTTCCAACTCACAAGTCAGGCAATACCTCATCTTTACTAGAGGCTGTTCACCTACTAGTCCCTTCCAACTCACAAGTCAGGCAATACCTCATCTTTACTAGAGGCTGTTCACCTACTAGTCCCTTCCAACTCACAAGTCAGGCAATACCTCATCTTTACTAGAGGCTGTACACCTACTAGTCCCTTCCAACTCACAAGTCAGGCAATACCTCATCTTTACTAGAGGCTGTACACCTACTAGTCCCTTCCAACTCACAAGTCAGGCAATACCTCATCTTTACTAGAGGCTGTTCACCTACTAATCTCAACTGCAACCCCCCTCCGGGTCTTTGTTTTTATTTTCCTCTCCATCTCTCCTCCAACCTTAACCACTCAGTCCCTACCAAGATGGTCATGCACAGTCTCCCTTCACACATCCTGTGACTCGCACGGTCCCCTTTTCTCCCAGCTGACTCGGCCCTCCCCTCCTGCGCCGTGGCTGAGTGACTCATTGTGAGCTTACAGAAGAGGGGCTGAGCGAAAATGCAAGAAAACACAACTTTTTTTTCTCATCCCTTTCACTCCCTCCTCGCTACCTTCTCTTCATCTGTAACCGTTCCTAAACTACTCTAAATTCCAAGCTTCTGCCTCCAACCCTGAAACTCTTCTCTACTTTCTCCTCCTTCCTTAATCCTCCTTAATCCTCCACCCCCCCCCTTCCTCCCTCTCTGTGAAATACTTTGTCAACCACTTTGAAAAGAAGATTGACAATATCGGCTCCTCATTCACTCAGCCTATTGAGTCCACTGGTCCCAGTCATTCACTCAGCCTATTGAGTCCACTGGTCCCAGTCATTCACTCAGCCTATTGAGTCCACTGGTCCCCCTCCTTCACTCAGCCTATTGAGTCCACTGGTCCCCCTCACACAGAACTACCCTACACCTTGACCTCTTTCTCCGCTCTCTCTCCAGATTAAATCCTGTGAGCAGTGAGGTCGCCCGACAACCTGCTCGCTCAACCCCATCCCCTCGTCCTTCCAGACCATCTCTGGAGAACTTCTCCCATTCCTCATGTCCCTCATCAACTCATCCCTGATCACTGGCTGTACCCCATTTGACTTCAAAACACTTGACTCATCTGACTTCAAACTATAGACCAGTATCCCTCATATTTTTACTTTCCAAACAGCATGCTGTCTCTGACCAACTTTCTCATTAATGATCTCCTGGACCCAAACCAGTCAGACTTCAAGACAGGTCATTCAACTGAGACTGCTCTTCTCTGTGTCACGGAGTCTCTCTGCTCTGCCAAAGCTGACTCTCTCTCCTCTGTTCTCATTCTCCTAGATCTACCGGCTGCCTTCAACACTGTGAACCATCAGATTCTCCTCTCCACCCTCTCAGGGCTGGGTGTCTCAGGCTCTATCAGATCCTCCTCTCCATCCTCTCAGGGCTGGGTGTCTCAGGCTCTATC
Organism: Oncorhynchus gorbuscha; assembly: GCF_021184085.1. Lineage (NCBI taxonomy): Eukaryota > Metazoa > Chordata > Actinopteri > Salmoniformes > Salmonidae > Oncorhynchus > Oncorhynchus gorbuscha. The sequence continues at coordinate 95,083,474 of NC_060177.1, forward strand.
AGATCCTCCTCTCCACCCTCTCAGGGCTGGGTCTCTCAGGCTCTATCAGATCCTCCTCTCCACCCTCTCAGGGCTGGGTGTCTCAGGCTCTATCAGATCCTCCTCTCCACCCTCTCAGGGCTGGGTGTCTCAGGCTCTATCAGATCCTCCTCTCCACCATCTCAGGGTTGGACGTCTCAGGCTCTATCAGATCCTCCTCTCCACCATCTCAGGGCTGGACGGCTCAGGCTCTATCAGAACCTCCTCTCCACCATCTCAGGGCTGGGTGTCTCAGGCTCTATCAGATCCCCCTCTCCATCATCTCAGGGCTGGACGTCTCAGGCTCTATCAGATCCTCCTCTCCACCATCTCAGGGCTGGGTGTCTCAGGCTCTATCAGATCCTCCTCTCCACCATCTCAGGGCTGGACGTCTCAGGCTCTATCAGATCCTCCTCTCCACCATCTCAGGGCTGGGTGTCTTAGGCTCTATCAGATCCTCCTCTCCACCCTCTCAGGGCTGGGTGTCTCAGGCTCTATCAGATCCTCCTCTCCACCCTCTCAGGGCTGGGAATCTCCGGCTCTATCAGATCCTCCTCCCCACCCTCTCAGGGCTGGGTGTCTCAGGCTCTATCAGATCCTCCTCTCCACCCTCTCAGGGCTGGGTGTCTCAGGCTCTATCAGATCCTCCTCTCCACCATCTCAGGGCTGGGTGTCTCAGGCTCTATCAGATCCTCCTCTCCACCCTCTCAGGGCTGGATGTCTCAGGCTCTATCAGATCCTCCTCTCCACCATCTCAGGGCTGGGTGTCTATCAGATCCTCCTCTCCACCATCTCAGGCTCCTCCTATCAGGTCCTCCTCTCCACCCTCTCAGGGCTGGATGTCTCAGGCTCTATCAGATCCTCCTCTCCACCATCTCAGGGCTGGACGTCTCAGGCTCTATCAGGTCCTCCTCTCCATCCTCTCAGGGCTGGGAGTCTCAGGCTCTGCACACTCTTGGATTGCATCCTACCTGGTGACATGGAGAGGATCTGTGTCTGCACCACATACTCTCACTACTGGTGTCCCCCAGGGTTTGTTTCTAGGCCCTCTACTCTTCTTTCTATACATCAAGTCGATCCTGCAGGTTCATGCTGTACAACAGCCGTAGAGTAGAACCCTACCTCACACCGGAAGTGGTGCATGTCCTAATCCAGGCACGTGTTATGTCCCGTCTGGACTACTGCAACTCACTGTTGGCTGGGCTCCTCACTTGTGCCATCAAACCCCTGTAACCTATTTAGAACCCTGTAGCCTGCTTGTTTTTCAACTTTTCCAAGTTCTCCCAAATCACCCCGTTCCTCCTCCGCACACTCCACTGGCTTCCAGTCGAAGCATGCATCTACTACAAGATCGTGGTGCCCCTCCCTACCTTTAGGCTATGCTCAAACACTACACTCCAACTCGAGCGCTGTGTTCTGACAGGGGAGGGTAGCTCTCGCTCAGCCCAGTCCAATCTCTTCTCTGTCCTGGCACTCCAATGGTGGAACCAGCTCCCCCCCCCCTCTTCACCTCAAAAAAATTCTAATAAAATTCCTGAACCAACACAATTGCACTTGACACCATCTCCCCTTTCTAGCTCTGACTTTGCTGATAGCTACTTTATTGAGTAAAAGTGTATTTACTATGCCTGTGATATGTGGTTGTCCAGCCTATCTATCTTAAGATGTATGCAAATGACTCAAATGTAAATAGACATATGATATGAAAATACATTTCTTGTTCATTCAATTATGTAGCTAATTACTTAGCTATTTGTATACTACTGTCTGTAATTTTTACCTCAATATATTTCATGATGCTTAACGTGCGCAATGATGCGCCAAGTCTTGATTTAGTGCATTTATTACAGTGTAAGCATTAGAATAAGCCACCGCGATATTTGTAGCCATAGGTGATAATATCTCTAGGAGCTGATCCGTCCTCAATATTGTGGAATTCTAATGTTTAAAGTAAGATTTGAAAGAGAGAACACTTTGGGGTGGCAGGGTAGCCTAGTGGTTAGAGCGTTGGACTAGTAACCGGAAGGTTGCAAGTTCAAACCCCGGAGCTGACAAGGTACAAATCTGTCGTTCTGCCCCTGAACAGGCAGTTAACCTGCTGTTCCTAGGCCATCATTGAAAATAAGAATTTGTTCTTAACTGACTTGCCTGGTTAAATAAAGGTAAAAAAAAAATGTAACACACTGATTTGATAGTAGCGGTGACTTTCAATCCATCCTATCAGCAACGACACACTGAGTGAACGTTCCGATGGTGTTGAGGGTAACGTAAGTTACATCATAGGTGTCGTTGTAGGAAAGTTCCATTGCTGTAGGACACCGGGCACTGGTCCATTATTACAGAGGCTGGTCTCTTCATCTAACCACTTCAAAGCTGTGCCACAGCCATGCCCTCGAGCCCTCCAGCTTCAATGACAGACAGACACAACCACACCACTATATATAAATCATTTCAGCCACACATCGCCTCAGGAGGAAGAGGGAAACAAAGGTGGAATAAAGAAACACGACAGGTATAATTTATGTATGTATATATATATATATATATATATATATATATATATATATATATATATATATATATATATAAAGGACAACAGTTCAAATCAAACTTTATAAGAGGAAACTGTTTTCATGGAAGGTACATGTTAAGTTGAAGTTGGAAGTTTACAAACACGTACTGTACGTTGGAGTCATTAAAACTCGTTTTTCAACCACTCAAATGTCCTGTTAACAAACTATAGTTTTGGCAAGTCGGTGAGGACATCTACTTTGTGCATGACACAAGTCATTTTTCCAACAATTGTTTAGAGACAGATTATTTCACTTATAATTCACTGTGTCACAATTCCAGTGGGTCAGACGTTTACAGATACTAAGTTGACTGTGCCTTTAAACAGCTTGAAAAATTCCAGAAAATTATGTCATGGCTTTAGAAGCTTCTGATAGGCTAATTGGCATCATTTGAGTCTATTGGAGGTGTACCTGTGGATGTATTTCAAGGCCTACCTTCAAACTCAGTGTCTTTTTGCTTGACATCATGGGAAAATCTAAAGAAATCAGCCAGACAAATTGTAGACCTCCACAAGTCTGGTTCATCCTTGGGAGCAATTTCCAAATGCCTGAAGGTACCACGTTCATCTGTACAAAATATAGTGTGCAAGTATAAACCCCATGGGACCACGCAGCCATCATACAGCTCAGGAAAGAGACGCGTTCTGTCTCTTAGAGATGAACGTACTCTGTTGCGAAAAGTGCAAATCAATCCCAGAACAACAGCAAAGGACCTTGTGAAGATTCTGGAGGAAACAGGTACAAAAGTATCTATATCCACAGTAAAACGAGTCCTATATCGACATAACCTGAAAGGCCTCTCAGCAAGGAAGAAGCCACTGCTCCAAAACCGCCATAAAAAAGCCAGACTACGGTTTGCAACTGCACATGGGGGCAAAGATCGTACTAATTGGAGAATTGTCCTTTGGTCTGATGAAACAAAAATATAACTGTTTGGCCATAATGACAATTGTTATGTTTTGAGGAAAAAGGGGGTGGCTTGTAAGCCGCAGAACACCATCCCAACCGTGAAGCACGGGGGTGGCAGCATCATGTTGTGGGGGTGCTTTGCTGCAGGAAGGACTGGTGCACTTCTCAAAATAGATGGCATCATGAGGTAGGAAAACTATGTAGATATATTGAAGCAACATCTCAAGACATCTGTCAGGAAGTTAAAGCTTGGTCCAAATGGACAAGGACCCCAAGCATACTTCCAAAGTTGTGGAAAAATGGCTTAAGGACAACAAAGTCAAGGTATTGGAGTGGCCATCACAAAGCCCTGACCTCAATCCTATAGAACATTTATGGGCAGAACTGAAAAAGTGTGTGCGAGCAAGGAAGCCTACAAACCTGACTCAGTTACACCAGCTCTGTCAGGAGGAATGGGTCAAAATTCACCCAACTTATTGTGGGAAGCTTGTGGAAGGCTACCCGAAATGTTTGACCCAAGTTAAACAATTTGTAGGCAATGCTACCAAATACTAATTGAGTGTATGTAAACTTCTGACCCACTGGGAATGTGATGGAAGCAATAAAAGCTGAAATAAATAATTCTCTCTACTATTATTCTGACATTTCACATTCTTAAAATAAAGTGGTGATCCTAACCGACCTAAGGCAGGGAATTTTTACTAGGATTAAATGTCAGGAACTGTGAAAAACAGACTTTAAATGTGTTTGGCTGAGGTGTATGTAAACTACTGACTTCAACTGTATATGTTAATATGCAAACCTGTCAAAGATGGATGACAATAAAAAATATTATTTGTTTAATTAAGGAAATTGTAGCTAATTCATGTCTTTGACTTTCTGGTTGTTACATATCAATTTATCGACTGTTCCCCCTATAGCACGCAAACACAACAAAACGCACAACACATGAGCCTTGCAACAGCAACAGCAACAACAACAGCCACAGCCACACCCACATCAACAGCAACAGCAACAGCCACGGCCACATCAACAGCAACAGCCACATCAACAGCAATAGCAACAGCCACATCAACAGCAACAGCAACAGCCACATCAACAGCAATAGCAACAGCCACATCAACAGCCACATCAACAGCAACAGCAACAACAACAGCCACAGCCACACCCACATCAACAGCAACAGCAACAGCCACGGCCACACAGCAACAGCCACGGCCACATCAACAGCAACAGCAACAGCCACATCAACAGCAATAGCAACAGCCACATCAACAGCCACATCAACAGCAACAGCAACAACAACAGCCACAGCCACACCCACATCAACAGCAACAGCAACAGCCACGGCCACATCAACAGCAACAGCAACAGCCACATCAACAGCAATAGCAACAGCCACATCAACAGCCACATCAACAGCAACAGCAACAACAACAGCCACAGCCACACCCACATCAACAGCAACAGCAACAGCCACGGCCACATCAACAGCAACAGCAACAGCCACATCAACAGCAATAGCAACAGCCACATCAACAGCCACATCAACAGCAACAGCAACAGCAACAGCAACAACAGCAACAGCCACAGCCACATCCACACAGCCACATCAACAGCAACAGCAACAGCAACATCAACAGCAACAGCAACCACATCAACAGCCACATCAACAACAGCAACAGCCACATCAACAGCAATAGCAACAGCCACATCAACAGCCACATCAACAGCAACAGCAACAGCAACAGCAACAACAACAACAACAACAACAGCCACACCCACATCAACAGCAACAGCAACATCAACAGCAACAGCCACATCAACAGCAACATCAACAGCAACAGCCACAGTAACAGCAACATCAACAGCAACAGCCACAGCAACATCAACAGCAATAGCAACATCAACAGCAATAGCAACAGCCACATCAACAGCAATAGCAACAGCCACAGCAACAGCCACAGCAACAGCAACAGCCACATCAACAGCAACAGCAACAGCCACATCAACAGCAACAGCCACAGCAACATCAACAGCCACATCAACATCAACAGCAACAGCAACAGCAACATCAACAGCCACATCAACAGCCACAGCAACAGCAACAGCCACATCAACAGCAACAGCCACATCAACAGCAACATCAACATCAACAGCAACATCAACATCAACAGCAACAGCAACAGCCACATCAACAGCAACAGCCACATCAACAGCCACAGCAACAGCCACATCAACAGCAACAGCCACATCAACATCAACAGCCACATCAACAGCCACAGCAACAGCCACATCAACAGCCACATCAACAGCCACATCAACAGCAACAGCCACATCAACATCAACAGCCACATCAACAGTCACAGCAACAGAAACAGCCACAGCAACATCAACAGCAACAGCAACAGTCACAGCAACAGCCACAGCAACAGCCACATCAACAGCCACATCAACATCAACAGCCACATCAACAGCAACATCAACAGCAACAGCAACAGCCACATCAATAGCAACAGCCACATCAACAGCCACATCAACAGCCACAGCAACAGCAACAGCCACAGCAACAGCAACATCAACAGCAACAGCAACAGCCACAGCCACGGCAACAGCAACATCAACAGCAACAGCAACAGCAACAGCAACAGCAACAGCAACAGCAACATCAACAGCCACATCAACATCAACAGCCACAGCAACAGCAACAGCCACAGCAACATCAACAGCCACATCAACAACCACAGCAACAGCAACAGCAACAGCAACAGCAACAGCAACAACCACAGCCACAGCAACAGCAACAGCCACAGCCACGTTAACCTTCAACTTTTGTTGACATACAACGCAGGAGCTTTTGATTTATTCAAACGATGCAATGTATACGTTATGTCACAAATCTTTCGTTTTTAATTGTTTTTTCATTACGTGAATAGAGATTGACCTATTTGCCAAGCACCCAGAGGCCTGTCATTCAAAGAATACTAGTATTGACTAGTATGGTCCCCATGATAGCTACTATTGACTAGTAATAATAATAATATAATAATATATGCCATTTAGCAGACGCTTTTATCCAAAGCGACTTACAGTCATGTGTGCATACATTCTACGTATGGGTGGTCCCGGGGATCGAACCCACTACCCTGGCGTTACAAGTGCCATGCTCTACCAACTGAGCTACCAACTGAGCTCTGAGCAACTGAGTATGGACCCCATGATAACTAGTATTGACTAGTATGGAGCCCATGATAACTAGTATTGACTAGTATGGTCCCCATGATAACTACTATTGACTAGTATGGTCCCCATGATAACTAGTATTGACTAGTATGGTCCCCATGATAGCTACTATTGACTAGTATGGACCCCATGATAACTAGTATTGACTAGTATGGACCCCATGATAACTAGTATTGACTAGTATGGTCCCCATGATAACTAGTATTGACTAGTATGGAGCCCATGATAACTAGTATTGACTAGTATGGTCCCCATGATAACTAGTATTGACTAGTATGGAGCCCATGATAACTAGTATTGACTAGTATGGTCCCCATGATAACTACTATTGACTAGTATGGACACCATAATAACTAGTATTTACTAGTATGGACAACATGATAACTAGTATTGACTAGCTTTTGAACACCATGATAACTAGTACCGACTAGTATGGACACCATGATAACTAGTATTGACTAGTATGGGCCCATGATAATTAGTATTGACTAGTATGGACACCATGATAACTAGCACTGACTAGTATGGACACCATGATAACTAGTATTGACTAGTATGATCCCCATGATAACTAGTATTGACTAGTATAGGCTCCATGATAACATCTTTCTCTCAGATTATATATACACTACCGATCCTTGGTTTTTGTTCATTAATATAAACTTGATCAGAAATACAGTGTAGACATTGTTAATGTTGTAAATGACTACTGTAGCTGGAAACGGCTGATTTTTTTATTGGAATATCTACATAGGCGTACAGAGGCCCATTATCAGCAACCATCACTCCTGTGTTCCAATGGCACATTGTGTTAGCTAATTCAACTGTATCGTTTTAAAAGGCTAATTGTAGAAAACACCTTTGCAATTATGTTAGCACAGCTGAAAACTGTACTGATTAAATAAGCAATAAAACGGCCCTCTTTAGACTAGTTGAGTATGTGGAGCATCAGCATTTGTGGGTTCAGTTACAGGCTCAAAATGGCAAAAAACAAAGTACTTTCTTCTGAAACTCATCAGTCTACTCTTGTTCTGAGAAATGAAGGCTTTTCCAAGCGAAAAAATGCCAAGAAACTGAAGATCTGGTATAACAACTACTCCCTTCACAGAACAGCGCAAACTGTCTCTAACCGGAATAGACAGAGGAGTGGGAGCCTCTTGTGCACAACTGAGCAAGAGGACATTACATTACATTAAATCAAATAAAATCAAATGTTATTAGTCAAATGCGCCGAATACAACAGATGTAGACCTTACAGTGAAATGCTTACCTACGAGCCCTTAACCAACAATGCAGTTTAATTTTTTTAAATAAAATATATATATATATTAAAAAATAATAAAAATACAGATACGGAATAAAAGTAAAAAGTAATTAAAGAACAGCGGCTATATACAGGGTATTACGGTACAGAGTCAATGTGGAGGCTATATACAGGGTATTACGGTACTGAGTCAATGTGGAGGCTATATACAGGGTATTACGGTACTGAGTCAATGTGGAGGCTATATACAGGGTATTACGGTACAGAGTCAATGTGGAGGCTATATACAGGGTATTACGGTACTGAGTCAATGTGGAGGCTATATACAGGGTATTACGGTACAGAGTCAATGTGGAGGCTATATACAGGGTATTACGGTACTGAGTCAATGTGGAGGCTATATACAGGGTATTACGGTACAGAGTCAATGTGGAGGCTATATACAGGGTGTTACGGTACAGAGTCAATGTGGAGGCTATATACAGGGTATTACGGTATAGAGTCAATGTGGAGGCTATATACAGGGTATTACGGTACTGAGTCAATGTGGAGGCTATATACAGGGTATTACGGTACAGAGTCAATGTGGAGGCTATATACAGGGTATTACGGTACTGAGTCAATGTGGAGGCTATATACAGGGTATTACGGTACAGAGTCAATGTGGAGGCTATATACAGGGTATTACGGTACAGTGTCAATGTGGAGGCTATATACAGGGTATTACGGTACAGAGTCAATGTGGAGGCTATATACAGGGTATTACGGTACAGAGTCAATGTGGAGGCTATATACAGGGTACAGAGTCAATGTGGAGGCTATTACGGTACAGAGTCAATGTGGAGGCTATATACAGGGTATTACGGTACAGAGTCAATGTGGAGGCTATATACAGGGTATTACGGTACAGAGTCAATGTGGAGGCTATATACAGGGTATTACGGTACAGAGTCAATGTGGAGGCTATATACAGGGTATTACGGTACAGAGTCAATGTGGAGGCTATATACAGGGTATTACGGTACAGAGTCAATGTGGAGGCTATATACAGGGTATTACGGTACAGAGTCAATGTGGAGGCTATATACAGGGTATTACGGTACAGAGTCAATGTGGAGGCTATATACAGGGTATTACGGTACAGAGTCAATGTGGAGGCTATATACAGGGTATTACGGTACAGAGTCAATGTGGAGGCTATATACAGGGTATTACGGTACAGTGTCAATGTGGAGGCTATATACAGGGTATTACGGTACAGTGTCAATGTGGAGGCTATATACAGGGTATTACGGTACAGAGTCAATGTGGAGGCTATATACAGGATATTACGGTACAGAGTCAATGTGGAGGCTATATACAGGGTATTACGGTACAGAGTCAATGTGGAGGCTATATACAGGGTATTACGGTACAGTGTCAATGTGGAGGCTATATACAGGGTATTACGGTACAGAGTCAATGTGGAGACTATATACAGGGTATTACGGTACAGAGTCAATGTGGAGGCTATATACAGGGTATTACGGTACAGTGTCAATGTGGAGGCTATATACAGGGTATTACGGTACAGAGTCAATGTGGAGGCTATATACAGGGTATTACGGTACAGAGTCAATGTGGAGACTATATACAGGGTGTTACGGTACAGTGTCAATGTGGAGACTATATACAGGGTATTACGGTACAGAGTCAATGTGGAGACTATATACAGGGTGTTATGGTACAGAGTCAATGTGGAGACTATATACAGGGTATTACGGTACAGAGTCAATGTGGAGACTATATACAGGGTGTTACGGTACAGAGTCAATGTGGAGACTATATACAGGGTATTACGGTACAGTGTCAATGTGGAGACTATATACAGGGTGTTACGGTACAGAGTCAATGTGGAGGCTATATACAGGGTATTACGGTACAGTGTCAATGTGGAGGCTATATACAGGGTATTACGGTACAGAGTCAATGTGGAGGCTATATACAGGGTATTACGGTACAGAGTCAATGTGGAGACTATATACAGGGTGTTACGGTACAGAGTCAATGTGGAGGCTATATACAGGGTATTACGGTACAGAGTCAATGTGGAGGCTATATACAGGGTATTACGGTACAGAGTCAATGTGGAGGCTATATACAGGGTGTTACGGTACAGAGTCAATGTGGAGGCTATATACAGGGTATTACGGTACAGAGTCAATGTGGAGGCTATATACAGGGTGTTACGGTACAGAGTCCATGTGGAGGCTATATACAGGGTATTATGGTATAGAGTCAATGTGGAGGCTATATACAGGGTGTTACGGTACAGAGTCAATGTGGAGGCTATATACAGGGTATTACGGTATAGAGTCAATGTGGAGGCTATATACAGGGTGTTACGGTACAGAGTCAATGTGGAGGCTATATACAGGGTGTTACGGTACAGAGTCAATGTGGAGGCTATATACAGGGTGTTACGGTACAGAGTCAATGTGGAGGCTATATACAGGGTATTACGGTACAGAGTCAATGTGGAGGCTATATACAGGGTATTACGGTACAGAGTCAATGTGGAGGCTATATACAGGGTGTTACGGTACAGAGTCAATGTGGAGGCTATATACAGGGTATTACGGTACAGAGTCAATGTGGAGGCTATATACAGGGTATTACAGTACAGAGTCAATGTGGAGGCTATATACAGGGTATTACGGTACAGAGTCAATGTGGAGGCTATATACAGGGTATTACGGTACAGAGTCAATGTGGAGGCTATATACAGGGTATTACGGTACAGAGTCAATGTGGAGGCTATATACAGGGTATTACGGTACAGTGTCAATGTGGAGGCTATATACAGGGTATTACGGTACAGAGTCAATGTGGAGGCTATATACAGGGTATTACGGTACAGAGTCAATGTGGAGGCTATATACAGGGTATTACGGTACAGAGTCAATGTGGAGGCTATATACAGGGTATTACGGTACAGTGTCAATGCGGAGGCTATATACAGGGTATTACGGTACAGAGTCAATGTGGAGACTATATACAGGGTATTACGGTACAGAGTCAATGTGGAGGCTATATACAGGGTATTACGGTACAGTGTCAATGTGGAGGCTATATACAGGGTATTACGGTACAGAGTCAATGTGGAGACTATATACAGGGTGTTACGGTATAGAGTCAATGTGGAGGCTATATAGAGGGTGTTACGGTACAGAGTCAATGTGGAGGCTATATACAGGGTATTACGGTACAGAGTCAATGTGGAGGCTATATACAGGGTATTACAGTACAGAGTCAATGTGGAGGCTATATACAGGGTGTTACGGTACAGAGTCAATGTGGAGGCTATATACAGGGTGTTACGGTACAGAGTCAATGTGGAGGCTATATACAGGGTATTACGGTACAGAGTCAATGTGGAGGCTATATACAGGGTATTACGGTACAGAGTCAATGTGGAGGCTATATACAGGGTATTACGGTACAGAGTCAATGTGGAGGCTATATACAGGGTATTACGGTACAGAGTCAATGTGGAGGCTATATACAGGGTGTTACGGTACAGAGTCAATGTGGAGGCTATATACAGGGTGTTACGGTACAGAGTCAATGTGGAGGCTATATACAGGGTATTACGGTACAGAGTCAATGTGGAGGCTATATACAGGGTATTACGGTACAGAGTCAATGTGGAGGCTATATACAGGGTATTACGGTACAGAGTCAATGTGGAGGCTATATACAGGGTATTACGGTACAGAGTCAATGTGGAGGCTATATACAGGGTGTTACGGTACAGAGTCAATGTGGAGGCTATATACAGGGTATTACGGTACAGAGTCAATGTGGAGGCTATATACAGGGTGTTACGGTACAGAGTCAATGTGGAGGCTATATACAGGGTATTACGGTACAGAGTCAATGTGGAGGCTATATACAGGGTGTTACGGTACAGAGTCAATGTGGAGGCTATATACAGGGTGTTACGGTACAGTGTCAATGTGGAGGCTATATACAGGGTGTTACGGTACAGAGTCAATGTGGAGGCTATATACAGGGTGTTACGGTACAGAGTCAATGTGGAGGCTATATACAGGGTGTTACGGTACAGAGTCAATGTGGAGGCTATATACAGGGGGTTACGGTACAGAGTCAATGTGGAGGCTATATACAGGGGGTACCAGTACAGAGTCAATGTGGAGGCTATATACAGGGTGTTACGGTACAGAGTCAATGTGGAGGCTATATACAGGGGGTACCGGTACAGAGTCAATGTGGAGGCTATATACAGGGTGTTACGGTACAGAGTCAATGTGGAGGCTATATACAGGGTGTTACGATACAGTGTCAATGTGGAGGCTATATACAGGGTGTTACGGTACAGAGTCAATGTGGAGGCTATATACAGGGTATTACGGTACAGAGTCAATGTGGAGGCTATATACAGGGTATTACGGTACAGAGTCAATGTGGAGGCTATATACAGGGTATTACGGTACAGAGTCAATGTGGAGGCTATATACAGGGTGTTACGGTACAGAGTCAATGTGGAGGCTATATACAGGGTGTTACGGTACAGTGTCAATGTGGAGGCTATATACAGGGTGTTACGGTACAGAGTCAATGTGGAGGCTATATACAGGGTGTTACGGTACAGAGTCAATGTGGAGGCTATATACAGGGGGTACCGGTACAGAGTCAATGTGGAGGCTATATACAGGGAGTACCGGTACAGAGTCAATGTGGAGGCTATATACAGGGTGTTACGGTACAGAGTCAATGTGGAGGCTATATACAGGGTGTTACGGTACAGAGTCAATGTGGAGGCTATATACAGGGTATTACGGTACAGAGTCAATGTGGAGGCTATATACAGGGGGTACCGGTACAGAGTCAATGCGGAGGCTATATACAGGGAGTACCGGTACAGAGTCAATGTGGAGGCTATATACAGGGTGTTACGGTACAGAGTCAATGTGGAGACTATATACAGGGAGTACCGGTACAGAGTCAATGTGGAGGCTATATACAGGGTATTACGGTACAGAGTCAATGTGGAGGCTATATATAGGGTATTACGGTACAGAGTCAATGTGGAGGCTATATACAGGGTGTTACGGTACAGAGTCAATGTGGAGGCTATATACAGGGTATTACGGTACAGAGTCAATGTGGAGGCTATATACAGGGTATTACGGTACAGAGTCAATGTGGAGGCTATATACAGGGTATTACGGTACAGAGTCAATGTGGAGGCTATATACAGGGTATTACGGTACAGAGTCAATGTGGAGGCTATATACAGGGTATTACGGTACAGAGTCAATGTGGAGGCTATATACAGGGTATTACGGTACAGAGTCAATGTGGAGGCTATATACAGGGTATTACGGTACAGTGTCAATGTGGAGGCTATATACAGGGTATTACGGTACAGAGTCAATGTGGAGGCTATATACAGGGTATTACGGTACAGAGTCAATGTGGAGGCTATATACAGGGTATTACGGTACAGAGTCAATGTGGAGGCTATATACAGGGTATTACGGTACAGTGTCAATGTGGAGGCTATATACAGGGTATTACGGTACAGAGTCAATGTGGAGACTATATACAGGGTATTACGGTACAGAGTCAATGTGGAGGCTATATACAGGGTATTACGGTACAGTGTCAATGTGGAGGCTATATACAGGGTATTACGGTACAGAGTCAATGTGGAGGCTATATACAGGGTATTACGGTACAGAGTCAATGTGGAGACTATATACAGGGTGTTACGGTACAGTGTCAATGTGGAGACTATATACAGGGTATTACGGTACAGAGTCAATGTGGAGACTATATACAGGGTGTTACGGTACAGAGTCAATGTGGAGACTATATACAGGGTATTACGGTACAGTGTCAATGTGGAGACTATATACAGGGTATTACGGTACAGAGTCAATGTGGAGGCTATATACAGGGTATTACGGTACAGAGTCAATGTGGAGGCTATATACAGGGTGTTACGGTACAGAGTCAATGTGGAGGCTATATACAGGGTATTACGGTACAGAGTCAATGTGGAGGCTATATACAGGGGTACGGTACAGAGTCAATGTGGAGGCTATATACAGGGTGTTACGGTACAGAGTCAATGTGGAGGCTATATACAGGGTATTACGGTACAGAGTCAATGTGGAGGCTATATACAGGGTATTACGGTACAGAGTCAATGTGGAGGCTATATACAGGGTATTACGGTACAGAGTCAATGTGGAGGCTATATACAGGGTGTTACGGTACAGAGTCAATGTGGAGGCTATATACAGGGTGTTACGGTACAGTGTCAATGTGGAGGCTATATACAGGGTGTTACGGTACAGAGTCAATGTGGAGGCTATATACAGGGTGTTACGGTACAGAGTCAATGTGGAGGCTATATACAGGGTGTTACGGTACAGAGTCAATGTGGAGGCTATATACAGGGGGTTACGGTACAGAGTCAATGTGGAGGCTATATACAGGGGTACCAGTACAGAGTCAATGTGGAGGCTATATACAGGGTGTTACGGTACAGAGTCAATGTGGAGGCTATATACAGGGTATTACCGGTACAGAGTCAATGTGGAGGCTATATACAGGGTGTTACGGTACAGAGTCAATGTGGAGGCTATATACAGGGTGTTACGATACAGTGTCAATGTGGAGGCTATATACAGGGTGTTACGGTACAGAGTCAATGTGGAGGCTATATACAGGGTATTACGGTACAGAGTCAATGTGGAGGCTATATACAGGGTATTACGGTACAGAGTCAATGTGGAGGCTATATACAGGGTATTACGGTACAGAGTCAATGTGGAGGCTATATACAGGGTGTTACGGTACAGAGTCAATGTGGAGGCTATATACAGGGTGTTACGGTACAGTGTCAATGTGGAGGCTATATACAGGGTGTTACGGTACAGAGTCAATGTGGAGGCTATATACAGGGTGTTACGGTACAGAGTCAATGTGGAGGCTATATACAGGGTATTACGGTACAGAGTCAATGTGGAGCTATATACAGGGTACCGGTACAGAGTCAATGTGGAGGCTATATACAGGGTGTTACGGTACAGAGTCAATGTGGAGGCTATATACAGGGTGTTACGGTACAGAGTCAATGTGGAGGCTATATACAGGGTATTACGGTACAGAGTCAATGTGGAGGCTATATACAGGGGGTACCGGTACAGAGTCAATGCGGAGGCTATATACAGGGAGTACCGGTACAGAGTCAATGTGGAGGCTATATACAGGGTGTTACGGTACAGAGTCAATGTGGAGACTATATACAGGGTGTTACGGTACAGAGTCAATGTGGAGGCTATATACAGGGTATTACGGTACAGAGTCAATGTGGAGGCTATATAGGGTATTACGGTACAGAGTCAATGTGGAGGCTATATACAGGGTTACGGTACAGAGTCAATGTGGAGGCTATATACAGGGTATTACGGTACAGAGTCAATGTGGAGGCTATATACAGGGTATTACGGTACAGAGTCAATGTGGAGGCTATATACAGGGTGTTACGGTACAGAGTCAATGTGGAGGCTATATACAGGGTATTACGGTACAGAGTCAATGTGGAGGCTATATACAGGGTGTTACGGTACAGAGTCAATGTGGAGGCTATATACAGGGTATTACGGTACAGAGTCAATGTGGAGGCTATATACAGGGTATTACGGTACAGAGTCAATGTGGAGGCTATATACAGGGTATTACGGTACAGAGTCAATGTGGAGGCTATATACAGGGTATTACGGTACAGAGTCAATGTGGAGGCTATATACAGGGTATTACGGTACAGAGTCAATGTGGAGGCTATATACAGGGTATTACGGTACAGTGTCAATGTGGAGGCTATATACAGGGTATTACGGTACAGAGTCAATGTGGAGACTATATACAGGGTATTACGGTACAGAGTCAATGTGGAGGCTATATACAGGGTATTACGGTACAGTGTCAATGTGGAGGCTATATACAGGGTATTACGGTACAGAGTCAATGTGGAGGCTATATACAGGGTATTACGGTACAGAGTCAATGTGGAGACTATATACAGGGTGTTACGGTACAGAGTCAATGTGGAGGCTATATACAGGGTGTTACGGTACAGAGTCAATGTGGAGGCTATATACAGGGTATTACGGTACAGAGTCAATGTGGAGGCTATATACAGGGGGTACCGGTACAGAGTCAATGCGGAGGCTATATACAGGGAGTACCGGTACAGAGTCAATGTGGAGGCTATATACAGGGTGTTACGGTACAGAGTCAATGTGGAGACTATATACAGGGGGTACCGGTACAGAGTCAATGTGGAGGCTATATACAGGGTACCGGTACAGAGTCAATGTGGAGGCTATATATAGGGGTATTGGTACAGAGTCAATGTGGAGGCTATATACAGGGTGTTACGGTACAGAGTCAATGTGGAGGCTATATACAGGGGTACTGGTACAGAGTCAATGTGGAGGCTATATACAGGGTATTACGGTACAGAGTCAATGTGGAGGCTATATACAGGGTATTGGTACAGAGTCAATGTGGAGGCTATATACAGGGGTATTGGTACAGAGTCAATGTGGAGGCTATATACAGGGTATTACGGTACAGAGTCAATGTGGAGGCTATATACAGGGTGTTACGGTACAGAGTCAATGTGGAGGCTATATACAGGGTATTACGGTACAGTGTCAATGTGGAGGCTATATACAGGGGTATTACGGTACAGAGTCAATGTGGAGGCTATATACAGGGGTATTACGGTACAGAGTCAATGTGGAGGTTATATACAGGGGGTACCGGTACAGAGTCAATGTGGAGGCTATATACAGGGTATTACGGTACAGTGTCAATGTGGAGGCTATATACAGGGTATTACGGTACAGAGTCAATGTGGAGACTATATACAGGGTATTACGGTACAGAGTCAATGTGGAGGCTATATACAGGGTATTACGGTACAGTGTCAATGTGGAGGCTATATACAGGGTATTATGGTACAGAGTCAATGTGGAGGCTATATACAGGGTATTACGGTACAGAGTCAATGTGGAGACTATATACAGGGTGTTACGGTACAGTGTCAATGTGGAGACTATATACAGGGTATTACGGTACAGAGTCAATGTGGAGACTATATACAGGGTGTTACGGTACAGAGTCAATGTGGAGACTATATACAGGGTATTACGGTACAGTGTCAATGTGGAGACTATATACAGGGTATTACGGTACAGAGTCAATGTGGAGGCTATATACAGGGTATTACGGTACAGTGTCAATGTGGAGGCTATATACAGGGTATTACGGTACAGAGTCAATGTGGAGGCTATATACAGGGTATTACGGTACAGAGTCAATGTGGAGACTATATACAGGGTGTTACGGTACAGAGTCAATGTGGAGGCTATATACAGGGTATTACGGTACAGAGTCAATGTGGAGGCTATATACAGGGTATTACGGTACAGAGTCAATGTGGAGGCTATATACAGGGTGTTACGGTACAGAGTCAATGTGGAGGCTATATACAGGGTATTACGGTACAGAGTCAATGTGGAGGCTATATACAGGGTGTTACGGTACAGAGTCCATGTGGAGGCTATATACAGGGTATTACGGTATAGAGTCAATGTGGAGGCTATATACAGGGTGTTACGGTACAGAGTCAATGTGGAGGCTATATACAGGGTATTACGGTATAGAGTCAATGTGGAGGCTATATACAGGGTGTTACGGTACAGAGTCAATGTGGAGGCTATATACAGGGTGTTACGGTACAGAGTCAATGTGGAGGCTATATACAGGGTGTTACGGTACAGAGTCAATGTGGAGGCTATATACAGGGTATTACGGTACAGAGTCAATGTGGAGGCTATATACAGGGTATTACGGTACAGAGTCAATGTGGAGGCTATATACAGGGTGTTACGGTACAGAGTCAATGTGGAGGCTATATACAGGGTATTACGGTACAGAGTCAATGTGGAGGCTATATACAGGGTATTACGGTACAGAGTCAATGTGGAGGCTATATACAGGGTATTACGGTACAGAGTCAATGTGGAGGCTATATACAGGGTATTACGGTACAGAGTCAATGTGGAGGCTATATACAGGGTATTACGGTACAGAGTCAATGTGGAGGCTATATACAGGGTATTACGGTACAGAGTCAATGTGGAGGCTATATACAGGGTATTACGGTACAGTGTCAATGTGGAGGCTATATACAGGGTATTACGGTACAGAGTCAATGTGGAGGCTATATACAGGGTATTACGGTACAGAGTCAATGTGGAGGCTATATACAGGGTATTACGGTACAGAGTCAATGTGGAGGCTATATACAGGGTATTACGGTACAGTGTCAATGTGGAGGCTATATACAGGGTATTACGGTACAGAGTCAATGTGGAGACTATATACAGGGTATTACGGTACAGAGTCAATGTGGAGGCTATATACAGGGTATTACGGTACAGTGTCAATGTGGAGGCTATATACAGGGTATTACGGTACAGAGTCAATGTGGAGACTATATACAGGGTGTTACGGTATAGAGTCAATGTGGAGGCTATATAGAGGGTGTTACGGTACAGAGTCAATGTGGAGGCTATATACAGGGTATTACGGTACAGAGTCAATGTGGAGGCTATATACAGGGTATTACAGTACAGAGTCAATGTGGAGGCTATATACAGGGTGTTACGGTACAGAGTCAATGTGGAGGCTATATACAGGGTGTTACGGTACAGAGTCAATGTGGAGGCTATATACAGGGTATTACGGTACAGAGTCAATGTGGAGGCTATATACAGGGTATTACGGTACAGAGGTAATGTGGAGGCTATATACAGGGTATTACGGTACAGAGTCAATGTGGAGGCTATATACAGGGTATTACGGTACAGAGTCAATGTGGAGGCTATATACAGGGTGTTACGGTACAGAGTCAATGTGGAGGCTATATACAGGGTGTTACGGTACAGAGTCAATGTGGAGGCTATATACAGGGTGTTACGGTACAGAGTCAATGTGGAGGCTATATACAGGGTATTACGGTACAGAGTCAATGTGGAGGCTATATACAGGGTATTACGGTACAGAGTCAATGTGGAGGCTATATACAGGGTATTACGGTACAGAGTCAATGTGGAGGCTATATACAGGGGGTACCGGTACAGAGTCAATGTGGAGGCTATATACAGGGTGTTACGGTACAGAGTCAATGTGGAGGCTATATACAGGGTATTACGGTACAGAGTCAATGTGGAGGCTATATACAGGGTATTACGGTACAGAGTCAATGTGGAGGCTATATACAGGGTATTACGGTACAGAGTCAATGTGGAGGCTATATACAGGGTGTTACGGTACAGAGTCAATGTGGAGGCTATATACAGGGTGTTACGGTACAGTGTCAATGTGGAGGCTATATACAGGGTGTTACGGTACAGAGTCAATGTGGAGGCTATATACAGGGTGTTACGGTACAGAGTCAATGTGGAGGCTATATACAGGGTGTTACGGTACAGAGTCAATGTGGAGGCTATATACAGGGGGTTACGGTACAGAGTCAATGTGGAGGCTATATACAGGGGGTACCAGTACAGAGTCAATGTGGAGGCTATATACAGGGTGTTACGGTACAGAGTCAATGTGGAGGCTATATACAGGGTGTTACGGTACAGAGTCAATGTGGAGGCTATATACAGGGGGTTACGGTACAGAGTCAATGTGGAGGCTATATACAGGGGGTACCAGTACAGAGTCAATGTGGAGACTATATACAGGGGGTACTGGTACAGAGTCAATGTGGAGGCTATATACAGGGGGTACTGGTACAGAGTCAATGTGGAGGCTATATACAGGGGGTACTGGTACAGAGTCAATGTGGAGGCTATATACAGGGGGTACTGGTACAGAGTCAATGTGGAGACTATATACAGGGGGTACTGGTACAGAGTCAATGTGGAGGCTGTATACAGGGGGTACTGGTACAGAGTCAATGTGGAGGCTATATACAGGGGGTACTGGTACAGAGTCAATGTGGAGGCTATATACAGGGTGTTACAGTACAGAGTCAATGTGGAGGCTATATACAGGGTGTTACGGTACAGAGTCAATGTGGAGGCTATATACAGGGGGTACCGGTACAGAGTCAATGTGGAGGCTATATACAGGGGGTACCGGTACAGAGTCAATGTGGAGGTTATATACAGGGGGTACCGGTACAGAGTCAATGTGGAGGCTATATACAGGGTTGGTACCGGTACAGAGTCACTGTGGAGGCTATATACAGGGTTGGTACCGGTACAGAGTCAATGTGGAGGCTATATACAGGGGGTACCGGTACAGAGTCAATGTGGAGGCTATATACAGGGTGTTACGGTACAGAGTCAATGTGGAGACTATATACAGGGTGTTACGGTACAGAGTCAATGTGGAGGCTATATACAGGGTATTACGGTACAGAGTCCATGTGGAGGCTATATACAGGGTGTTACGGTACAGAGTCAATGTGGAGGCTATATACAGGGTGTTACGGTACAGAGTCAATGTGGAGGCTATATACAGGGGGTACTGGTACAGAGTCAATGTGGAGGCTATATACAGGGGGAACCGGTACAGAGTCAATGTGGAGGCTATATACAGGGGGTACTGGTACAGTGTCAATGTGGAGGCTATATACAGGGTGTTACGGTACAGAGTCAATGTGGAGGCTATATACAGGGTGTTACGGTACAGAGTCAATGTGGAGGTTATATACAGGGGGTACCGGTACAGAGTCAATGTGGAGGCTATATACAGGGGGTACTGGTACAGTGTCAATGTGGAGGCTATATACAGGGGGTACCGGTACAGAGTCAATGTGGAGGCTATATACAGGGGGTACCGGTACAGAGTCAATGTGGAGGCTATATACAGGGGGTACCGGTACAGAGTCAATGTGGAGGCTATATACAGGGTGAACCGGTACAGAGTCAATGTGGAGGCTATATACAGGGGGAACCGGTACAGAGTCAATGTGGAGGCTATATACAGGGGGAACCGGTACAGAGTCAATGTGGAGGCTATATACAGGGGGAACCGGTACAGAGTCAATGTGGAGGCTATATACAGGGGGTACCAGTACAGAGTCAATGTGGAGGCTATGTACAGGGTGTACCAGTACAGAGTCAATGTGGAGACTATATGCAGGGGGTACTGGTACAGAGTCAATGTGGAGGCTATATACAGGGGGTACTGGTACAGAGTCAATGTGGAGGCTATATACAGGGGGTACTGGTACAGAGTCAATGTGGAGACTATATACAGGGGGTACTGGTACAGAGTCAATGTTGAGGCTATATACAGGGGGTACTGGTACAGAGTCAATGTGGAGACTATATACAGGGGGAACCGGTACAGAGTCAATGTGGAGGCTATATACAGGGGGTACTGGTACAGAGTCAATGTGGAGACTATATACAGGGGGAACCGGTACAGAGTCAATGTGGAGGCTATATACAGGGGATACCAGTACAGAGTCAATGTGGAGGCTATATACAGGGGGTACCAGTACACAGTCAATGTGGAGGCTATATACAGGGGGTACCGGTACAGAGTCAATGTGGAGACTATATACAGGGGATACCAGTACAGAGTCAATGTGGAGGCTATATACAGGGGGAACCGGTACAGAGTCAATGTGGAGGCTATATACAGGGGGTACCGGTACAGAGTCAATGTGGAGGCTATATACAGGGGGTACCAGTACAGAGTCAATGTGGAGGCTATATACAGGGGGTACCGGTACAGAGTCAATGTGGAGGCTATATACAGGGGGTACCGGTACAGAGTCAATGTGGAGGCTATATACAGGGGGTAACGGTACAGAGTCACGCTCGCCGTGCGGTAGCAGAGAGAACAGTCTATGACTATGGTGGCCGGATTCTTTGACTATTTTTTGGGCCTTCCTCTGACACCGCCTGGTATAGAGGTCCTGGATGGCAGGGAGCTTGGCCCCAGTGATGTACTGGGCCGTTTGCACTACCTTCTGTAGTGCTTTGCGGTCGGAGGCCAATCAGTTGCCACACCAGGCATTGATGCAAGCAGTCAGGATGCTCTCGATGGCGCAGCTGTAGAAACTTTTGACGATCTAGGGACCCAGGACAAATCTTTTCAGTCTCCTGAGGGGGAATAGGTTTTGTTGTGCCCGCTTCATAACTGTCTTGGTGTGCTTGGACCATGTTACTTTGTTGGTGATGTGGACACCAAGGAACTTGAAGCTCTCAACCTGCTCCACCGCAGCCCCGTCGATGAGAAAAGGGGTGTGCTCGGTCCTCCTTTTCCTGTAGTTCACAATCATCTCGTTGATCACATTGAGGGAGAGGTTGTTGTCCTGGCCCCACAAGGCCAGGTCTCTGACCTCCTCCCTATAGGCTGTGTCGTCGTTGTCGGTGATGGAACCCTGACCTATGGAACCCTGACCTGTTCACCGGACGTGCTACCTGTCCCAGACCTGCTGTTTTCAACTCTCTAGAGACAGCAGGAGTGGTAGACATACTCTGAATGATCGGCTATGAAAAACCAACTGACATTTACATTTGAGGTGCTGACCTGTTGCACCCTCGACAACCGCTGTGATTATTATTTGACCCTGCTGGTCATCTATGAACATTTGAACATCTTGGCCATGTTCTGTTATAATCTCCACCTGGCACAGCCAAGCCTCTCTAGGTTTCTTCCTAGGTTCTGGCCTTTCTAGGGAATTTTTCCTAGCCATCGTGCTTCTACACCTGCATTTCTTGCTGTTTGGGGTTTTAGGTTGGGTTTCTGTACAGCACTTTGTGACATCAGCTGATGTAAGAAGGGCTTTATAAATACATTTGATTGATTTGATTGATGTTGCCTGTAATCCATGGCTTCTGGTTGGGGTATGTACGTACAGTCACTGTGTACTCCTCAATGCCATCGGAGGAATCCCAGAACGTATTCTAGTCTGTGCTAGAAAAACAGTCCTGTAGCTTAGCATCTGCTTCATCTGACTACTTTTTTAAATTTATCTAGTCACTGGTGCTTCCTGCTTTAATTTTAGCTTGAAAGCAGGAATCAGGAGGGTAGAATTGTGGTAATATTTCCCAAATGGAGGGCAGGGGGAGAGCTTTGTACGTGTCTCTGTGTGTGGAGTATAGGTGGTCCAGAGTTATTTTCCATCTGGTTGCACATTTAACATGTAGATAGAAATTTGGTGAAATGGATTTAAGTTTCCCTGAATTAAAGTCCCCGGCTTCTAGGAGCATTTTCTTGTTTGCTTATGGCGAAATACAGCTCATTCAATGCTGTCTTAGTGCCAGCCTCTGACTGTGGAGGTACGTAACAGCTACGAAAAATACAGATGAAAACTCTCCAGGTAGACAGTGTGGTCTACAGATTATCACGAGATACTCTACCTCGGGCGAGCAATGGCTCGAGACTTCCTTAGATAACGTTATTTACAAAAATACACACCCGTCGCCACTTGTCTTACCAGATGCCGCTGTTCTATCCTGCCGGTACAGCGTATAACCAGCCACCGCTGTTCTATCCTGCCGGTACAGCGTATAACCAGCCACCGCTGTTCTATCCTGCCGGTACAGCGTATAACCAGCCACCGCTGTTCTATCCTGCCGGTACAGCGTATAACCAGCCACCGTTGTTCTATCCTGCCGGTACAGCGTATAACCAACCAGCTGTATGTTGATAGTGTCGTCGTTCTGCCACGACTCCGTGAAGCATAAGATGTTACAGTTTTCAATGTCCCGTTGGTAGTTAATACTGCACGTCGGTCATCGATTTTATTCTCCAAAGATTGCACGTTTGCTAGCAGAATGGAAGGAAGTGGTGGTTTATTCGATCGCCTATGAATTCTCAGAATGCAGCCCACCCTTCGGCCCCTTTTTCTCTGCCTCCTCTTCACGCAAATCATGGGGATCTGGGCTTGTTCCCGAGAAAGCAGTATATTGTTCGCATCGGACTCTGCTTGTCCGTGGTCGCAGTCCTGACGTCCAGAAGTTATTTTTGGTCATAAGAGACAATAGCTGCAACACTATGTACAAAATAAGTTTAAAAAATAAGTTACAAAAAATGCAATTAAAAACAAAAACACAATCGGTTGGGGACAAGTAAAACGCCTCCCTTCTTCTCCGGCGCCATTATTAGATTGCCTAGTTTGAGAAACAGATGCCTCACAATTCAACGGGCAGCTTCATTAAATAGTACCTATAAAACACCAATCTCAACGTCAACAGTGAAGAGGCGACTCCAGGATGCTGCCCTTCTAGGCAGAGTATCTCTGTCCAGTCTCAACGTCAACAGTGAAGAGGCGATTCTGGGATGCTGGCCTTCTAGGCAGAGTTCCTCTGTCCAGTCTTAATGTCAACAGTGAAGAGGCAATTCTGGGATGCTGGCCTACTAGGCAGAGTTCCTCTGTCCAGTCTTAATGTCAACAGTGAAGAGGCGACTCCAGGATGCTGCCCTTCTAGGCAGAGTTCCTCTGTCTGGTGTCTGTGTTATTTTGCCCATCTTAATCTTTTATTTTTATTGGCCAGTCTGAGATATGGCTTTTTCTTTGCAACTCTGAATGCATTGGAGAACCCTTTGGAGATGTAATGGCTTTCCTCCTCTTCGTCTGAAGAGGAGAGGCGAGAAGGATCAGAGGACCAATATGCGGCGTGGTAAGTGTCCATGGTATTTATTTAAACACATAAACTGAACACTCCATACAAAACAATAAACGTAACGTGAATAACGAAAACCGACAACAGTACCGTGTGGTGTAAAACACAGACACGGAAACAAACAGTGAAACCCAGGCTACCTAAGTATGATTCTCAATCAGAGACAACCAGGCTATCTAAGTATGATTCTCAATCAGAGACAACCAGGCTACCTAAGTATGATTCTCAATCAGAGACAACCAGGCTACCTAAAGTATGATTCTCAATCAGAGACAACCAGGCTACCTAAGTATGATTCTCAATCAGAGACAACCAGGCTACCTAAGTATGATTCTCAATCAGAGACAACCAGGCTACCTAAGTATGATCCTCAATCAGAGACAACCAGGCTACCTAAGTATGATTCTCAATCAGAGACAACCAGGCTACCTAAGTATGATCCTCAATCAGAGACAACCAGGCTACCTAAGTATGATTCTCAATCAGAGACAACCAGGCTACCTAAGTATGATTCTCAATCAGAGACAACCAGGCTACCTAAGTATGATTCTCAATCAGAGACAACCAGGCTACCTAAGTATGATTCTCAATCAGAGACAACCAGGCTACCTAAGTATGATTCTCAATCAGAGACAGCCAGGCTACCTAAGTATGATTCTCAATCAGAGACAACCAGGCTACCTAAGTATGATTCTCATTCAGAGACAACCAGGCTACCTAAGTATGATTCTCAATCAGAGACAACCAGGCTACCTAAAGTATAATTCTCAATCAGAGACAACCAGGCTACCTTAGTATGATTCTCATTCAGAGACAACCAGGCTACCTAAGTATGATTCTCAATCAGAGACAACCAGGCTACCTAAGTATGATTCTCAATCAGAGACAACCAGGCTACCTAAGTATGATTCTCATTCAGAGACAACCAGGCTACCTAAGTATGATTCTCAATCAGAGACAACCAGGCTACCTAAGTATGATTCTCAATCAGAGACAACCAGGCTACCTAAGTATGATTCTCAATCAGAGACAACCAGGCTACCTAAGTATGATTCTCATTCAGAGACAACCAGGCTACCTAAGTATGATTCTCAATCAGAGACAACCAGGCTACCTAAGTATGATTCTCATTCAGAGACAACCATGCTACCTAAGTATGATTCTCAATCAGAGACAACCAGGCTACCTAAGTATGATTCTCATTCAGAGACAACCAGGCTACCTAAGTATGATTCTCAATCAGAGACAACCAGGCTACCTAAGTATGATTCTCAATCAGAGACAACCAGGCTACCTAAGTATGATTCTCAATCAGAGACAACCAGGCTACCTAAGTATGATTCTCAATCAGAGACAGCCAGGCTACCTAAGTATGATTCTCAATCAGAGACAACCAGGCTACCTAAGTATGATTCTCAATCAGAGACAACCAGGCTACCTAAGTATGATTCTCAATCAGAGACAACCAGGCTACCTAAGTATGATTCTCATTCAGAGACAACCAGGCTACCTAAGTATGATTCTCAATCAGAGACAACCAGGCTACCTAAGTATGATTCTCAATCAGAGACAACCAGGCTACCTAAGTATGATTCTCAATCAGAGACAACCAGGCTACCTAAGTATGATTCTCATTCAGAGACAACCAGGCTACCTAAGTATGATTCTCAATCAGAGACAACCAGGCTACCTAAGTATGATTCTCATTCAGAGACAACCAGGCTACCTAAGTATGATTCTCAATCAGAGACAACCAGGCTATCTAAGTATGATTCTCATTCAGAGACAACCAGGCTACCTAAGTATGATTCTCAATCAGAGACAACCAGGCTACCTAAGTATGATTCTCAATCAGAGACAACCAGGCTACCTAAGTATGATTCTCAATCAGAGACAACCAGGCTACCTAAGTATGATTCTCAATCAGAGACAACCAGGCTACCTAAGTATGATTCTCAATCAGAGACAACCAGGCTACCTAAGTATGATTCTCAATCAGAGACAACTAACGACACCTGCCTCTGATTGAAAACCATACTAGGCCGAACACAGAAAAACAACCTAGACACACAAAACATAGAATGCCCACCCAACTCACGTCCTGA
Source organism: Oncorhynchus gorbuscha (assembly GCF_021184085.1). Taxonomy (NCBI): domain Eukaryota; kingdom Metazoa; phylum Chordata; class Actinopteri; order Salmoniformes; family Salmonidae; genus Oncorhynchus; species Oncorhynchus gorbuscha. Next base: position 95,110,334 of record NC_060177.1, read on the forward strand.
CCAACTAAAACAAACAATTAACACAATAACTAGGGTCAGAACGTGACAGGAAACCCCATTGAAGAACCCCTTGGAGAACCCATTGAAGAACCCTTTGGATAACCCATTGAAGAACCCATTGGAGATCCCACTGGAGAACCCGTTGGAGATCCCATTGGAGAATTCTTTGGAGAACCCATTGAAGAACCCATTGGAGAACCCTTCGGAGAACCTTTTTCTGTTCCAGGTAGAACACACACTAATGTCAGACAGGCAACAAATCTGTTAAACACATATTACTCTTCACTAATGTACACATTAATCACTAATATACACACTGTTCACTAATGTACACATTAATCACTATGTACACATTAATCACTAATGTACAGACTGTTCACTATGTACACACTGTTCACTAATGTACACATTAATCACTAATGTACAGACTGTTCACTATGTACACACTGTTCACTAATGTACACATTAATCACTAATGTACACACTGTTCACTATGTACAGACTGTTCACTATGTACAGACTGTTCACTATGTACACACTGTTCACTATGTACAGACTGTTCACTATGTACAGACTGTTCACTATGTACACACTGTTCACTAATGTACAGACTGTTCACTAATGTACACATTAATCACTAATGTACACACTGTTACTCTCTGTTATAATCCATGCACAGTCAGTTTAATAACTCTACCGACATGTACATATCACCTCATTTACAGATTTAATTTAATTTATAGATTATAGATCAGTTAGTTTATTTAATAAAATATTCTACCGATTATAGATCAGACAGTCTACATAATGCATATTCTGTAGTTTATAGATCAGTTAGTTTATATAATATATATTCTATAGATTATAGATCAGTTAGTTTATTTAATAAATATTCTACCGATTATAGATCAGACAGTCTACATAATGCATATTCTGTAGTTTATAGATCAGTTAGTTTATATAATATATATTCTATAGATTATAGATCAGTTAGTTTATTTAATAAATATTCTATCGATTATAGATCAGACAGTCAACATAATACATATTCTGTAGATTATAGATCAGTTTGTCTATTTAATATAGATTCTATAGACTATCGTTCAGATTTGTACAGATGGAGGTATTTGTATCTGGTAAAAAAACGAATCCATTGACTGAAATAACTAATCCATTGACTGAAATAACTAATCCAATGACCATTTATTCTCTGTCAACGTGAACATTATTTCAGGTCTGTGTCTGTGTCATATTTCACAGGAAAGGAACTTAATCAGGTGTGTTGTGTTCATTAGCGCCAAAGACTCCCCCTAACCCCTCACACACGCATACAATACACACACACACACACCAACCCATCTCTCCTCAGGAACCCCATGATTACCGGGCAAATAATATAATCACTAATTGTAATCATTCGGCTCCTTGTCTGTCTCCTACACCGTAGCTCGTACAAAATTACTAAAACTTTACACGTTAATGTTTAATGACCGTTCTGTAAGAGGTCAGCGTGTGGAAGCTACTCCATATTTCAGTTTTGCTGACACACGGGTCAATGTTCAACAATCTCTTTTTATTTATTTATTTGTATTTATTTCACCTTTATTTAACCAGGTAGGCCAGTTGAGAACTAGTTATCATTTACAACTGCGACCTGGCCAAGATAAAGCAAAGTAGTGCGACACAAACAACAACACAGAGTTACACATGGAGAAAAACAAACATACAGTCAATAATACATAGAAAAAAAGAAAGTCTACATACAATAACACAATAGAGTCTATATACAATCTGTACACAGTGTCTGCAAATGGCGTGAGGAGGAAAGGCAGTAAATAGGCCATAGAAGTGAAGTAATTACAATTTAGCAGATTAACACTGGAGTGATAAATGAGCAGATGATGATGTGCAAGTAGAAATACTGGTGTGCAAAAGAGCATAAAAAGTAAATCAAAACAATATGGAGATGAGGTAGGTAGACTGGATGGGCTATTTACAGATGGGCTATAATATATAATAATAATATAATAATATAATAATATAATAATAATATATGCCATTTAGCAGACGCTTTTATCCAAAGCGACTTACAGTCATGTGTGCATACATTCTACGTATGGGTGTTCCCGGGGATCGAACCCACTACCCTGGCGTTACAAGCGCCATGCTCTACCAACTGAGCTACAGCTATGTACAGCTGCAGCGATCGGTTAGCTGCTCAGATAGCTGATGTTTAAAGTTAGTGAGGGAAATATGTCTCCAGCTTCAATGATATTTGCAATTAATTCCAGTCATGGGCAGCATAGAACTGGAAGGAAAGATGACCAAAGGAGGAATTGGCTTTGGGGGTGACCCATGAGATATACCTGCTGGAGCGCGTGCTACGAGTGGGTGTTGCTATGGTGACCAGTGAGGTGAGATAAGGCAGGGCTTTACCTAGCAGAAACTTGTAGATAACCTGTAGCCAGTGGGTTTGGCGACGAGTATGAAGCGAAGGCCAACCAACGAGAGCGTACAGGTCGCAATGGTGGGTAGTGTATGGGGCTTTGGTGACAAAACGGTTGGCACTGTGATAGACTGCATCCAGTTTGTTGAGTAGAGTGTTGGAGGCTATTTTGACATCACCAAAGTCGAGGATTGGTAGGATGGTCAGTTTTACAAGGGTATGTTTGGCAGCATGAGTGAAGTAGGCTTTGTTGCGATATAAGAAGCTGATTTAATTTTGGATTGGAGATGCTTAATGTGAGTCTGGAAAGAGCGTTTACAGTCTAACTAGACACCTAGGTATTTGTAGTCCACATATTCTAAGTCAGAACCGTCCAGAGTAGTGATGCTGGACGGGCGGCAGGTGCGGGCAGTGATCAATTGAATAGCATGCATTGAGTTTTACTAGCATTTAAGAGCAGTTGGAGGCCGCGGAAGGAGTGTTGTATGGCATTCAAGCTCGTTTGGAGGTTTGTTAACACAGTGTCCAAAGATGGGCCAGATGTATGTATATATATATATATATATATATATATATAGAATGGTGTTGTCTGCGTAGAGGTGGATCAGGGAATCACCAGCAGCAAGAGCGACATCATTGATATATACAGACCAAAGAGTAGGCCCGAGAATTGAACCCTGTGGTACCCCCATAGAGACTGCCAGAGGCCCGGACAACAGGCCCTCCGATTTGTCACACTGAACTCTTTCAGAGAAGTAGCTGGTAAACCAGGCGAGGAAATCATTTCAGAAACCAAGGCTGTCGAGTCTGACAATGAGGATGTGGTGATTGACAGAGTCGAAAGCCTTGACCAGGTCGATGAATACGGCTGTACAGTAATGTCTCTTATCAATGGTGGTTATGATGACGTTTAGGACCTTAAGCGTGGCTGAGGTGCACCCATGACCAGCTCTGAAACGAGATTGCATCCCAGAGAAGGTATGGTGGGATTTGAAATGGTCGGAAAACTGTTTGTTAACTTGACTTTCGTAGACCTTTGAAAGACAGGGTAGGATAGATATAGGTCTGTAGCAGTTTGGGTCTAGAGTGTCACCCCCTTCGAAGAGGGGGATGACCGTGGCAGCTTTCCAATCTTTGGGAATCTCAGACGATACGAAAGAGAGGTTGAACAGGCTAGTTGTCAGGACCCAGTTACAAACCCGGGTCTCCGGAGTGAGAAACAGTCACTTAACCAACTGAGCCACGAATAGTTGGCAGAACCCAGAAGATGAGGCAGACACAGCAGTACTTGAGACGGTGTATTTAATGAAGTAAAAAGTTAAGTTCTTCAGGAAAACATGTAACTCCACAACCTCAAAAGGAATTCCACAAGAACAAAGGTAATCCTCCAAGACAAAAAGGTAAATCCACAAGGTGGAAGGTATAGCACAAACAGCCTCAAAAAATACTCAAAAACAAACAAACAAGAACAAAAAACAGAATTCCACAAGAGAGTCGGGATCAACAAGAGTTCACAGAGAACTAGGGCTGGGTGCTAACATACAAACACAGAGCAAAGGACTGAGGAAAACAAAGGGTTTAAATACAATCAGGGGAAACGAGGCACAGGTGCAAATAATAATGGGGATCAAGGGAAAACAAAAGGTCAAAAGGCACAATGGGGGCATCTAGTGACCAAAAACCGGAACAACCCTGGCCAAATCCTGACACTAGTAATAGGGGTTGCAACAATTTCGGCAGATATTTTTAGAAAGAGAGGGTCCAGATTGTCTAGCCCGGCTGATTTGTAGGCGTCCAGATTATGCAGCTCTTTCAGAACATCAGCTATCTGGAATTGGGTAAAAGAGAAATGGTGGGGGCTTTGGCGGGTTGCTGTGGAGGGTGCCGGGCAGTTGATCGGCGTAGGGGTAGCCAGGTGGAAATGGCCAGCTGTAGAGAAAGCCATATTGAAATTCTTATTTATAGTGGATTTATCAGTGGTAACAGTGTTTCCTAGCCTCAGTGCAGTGGGAAGCTGGGAGGAGGTGCTCTTATTCTCCATGGAATTTACAGTGTTTCCTAGCCTCAGAGCAGTGGGCAGCTGGGAGGAGGTGCTCTTATTCTCCATGGACTTTACAGTGTCCCAGAACTTTTGTGAGTTAGTACTACAGGATGAAAATTTCCGTTTGAAAAAGCTAGCCTTAGCTTTTCTAACTGCCTGTGTATAATTGTTCCTGACTTCCCTGAAAAGTTGCATATCACGGGGGCTATTCGATGCTAATGCAGAACGACACGGGATGTTTTTGTGCTGGTCAAGGTCAGACAGGTCTGGAGTGAACCAAGGACTATATCTGTTCCTGGTTCTACATTTTTTGAATGGGGCATGCTTATTTAAGATGGTGAGGAAGGCACTTTTAAAGAATAGCCAGGCAACAACTACTGCGGGATGAGGTCAATGTCATTCCAGGATACCCCGGCCAGGTCGATTAAAAAGGCCTGCTCGCAGAAGTGTTTTAGGGAGCGTTTGACAGTGATGAGGGGTGGGCGTTTGGTCGCAGACCCATTACGGATGCAGGCAATGAGGCAGTGATCGCTGAGATCTTGATTGAAAACAGCAGAGGTGTATTTGGAGGTGGAGTTGGTTAGGATGATATCTATGAAGATGCCCGTGTTTACGGATTTGGGGTTGTACCTGGTAGGTTCATTGATCATTTGTATGCGATTGAGGGCATCAAGCTTAGATTGTAGGATGCCTGGGGTGTTAAAGCATGTCCCAGTTTAGGTCACCTAGCAGCAAGCGCTCTGACGATAGACGGGGGGCAATCAATTCACATATGGTATCGAGGGCACAGCTGGGAGCTGAGGGAGGTCTATAGCAAGCGGCAACAGACTTACTTCTTGTGAATTTTTAGAAGTAGAGGTAGCAAGGGAGATGCGAGGGGAAGGATAGATGGCACAGTGGATGGAATTATGTCAGCGGGACAGTCGTGGTGGTACGGTGGGGCGTCGTGTCGACGAAGGAACCGGGCCAGATGGCAAAAGAGGTATTGTAGTTGTAGTAATTTTGTTTGCTAGCCGGGAGATGCGCCTGGCTCAGGGCTAGCTTCATACTGATTCCTTCCACTTGCTACCTCACAGAGGGCCAAGTGGCCCTGGGCTGTGTCTTAGTGTCGGCCACTCTTTCCTTTCCTCAAATCCTTTCTGTGTCTCCTTTCATTCCTGTGCACGAATACCTGGGGGGGACATAGTTCTCTGTGACTCTCCATAATACATGGGGGGACATAGTTCCCTGTGACTCTCCACAATACCTGGGGGGACATAGTTCCCTGTGACTCTCCACAATACCTGGGGGGGGGACATAGTTCCCTGTGACTCTCCACAATACCTGGGGGGGGGACATAGTTCCCTGTGACTCTCCATAATACCTGGGGGGACATAGTTTCCTGTGACTTAGGGTTAGGTTTAAGGTTAGTGTTAAAATCAGATTTTAAGAAGAGAAATTGTAGAAATAGGCACGGCTTCTGACTTGGCTAAATGGTGAGGACCAGAGAACATGGCCTGTTACTGTCTGTTGACATGATGCTGTACTGCCAGATACTGAGAACATGGCCTGTTACTGTCTGTTGACATGATGCTGTACTGCCAGATAGTGAGAACCAGAGGACATGGCCTGTTACTGTCTGTTGACATGATGCTGTACTGCCAGATAGTGAGGACCAGAGAACATGGCCTGTTACTGTCTGTTGACATGATGCTGTACTGCCAGGCAGTGAGAACATGGCCTGTTTCTGTCTGTTGACATGATGCTGTACTGCCAGATAGTGAGGACCAGAGGACATGGCCTGTTACTGTCTGTTGACATGATGCTGTACTGCCAGATAGTGAGAACATGGCCTGTTACTGTCTGTTGACATAATGCTGTACTGCCAGATAGTGAGGACATGTTACTGTCTGTTGACATGCTGCTGTACTGCCAGATAGTGAGAACATGGCCTGTTACTGTCTGTTGACATGATGCTGTACTGCCAGATAGTGAGGACCAGAGGACATGGCCTGTTACTGTCTGTTGACATGATGCTGTACAGCCAGATAGTGAGGACCAGAGGACATGGCCTGTTGCTGTCTGTTGACATGATGCTGTACTGCCAGATAGTGAGGACCAGAGGACATGGCATGTTACTGTCTGTTGACATGATGCTGTACTGCCAGATAGTGAGGACATGGCCTGTTACTGTCTGTTGACATGATGCTGTACTGCCAGATAGTGAGGACATGGCCTGTTACTGTCTGTTGACATGATGCTGTACTGCCAGATAGTGAGGAAATGGCCTGTTACTGTCTGTTGACATGATGCTGTACTGCCAGATAGTGAGGACCAGAGGACATGGCCTGTTGCTGTCTGTTGACATGATGCTGTACTGCCAGATAGTGAGGACCAGAGGACATGGCCTGTTACTGTCTGTTGACATGATGCTGTACTGCCTGATAGTGAGGACCAGAGGACATGGTCTGTTACTGTCTGTTGACATGATGCTGTACTGCCAGATAGTGAGGACATGGCATGTTATTGTCTGTTGACATGATGCTGTACTGCCAGATAGTGAGGACATGGCCTGTTACTGTCTGTTGACATGATGCTGTACTGCCAGATAGTGAGGACCAGAGAACATGGCCTGTTGCTGTCTGTTGACATGCTGCTGTACTGCCAGATAGTGAGAACCAGAGGACATGGCCTGTTACTGTCTGTTGACATGATGCTGTACTGCCAGATAGTGAGAACCAGAGGACATGGCCTGTTACCGTCTGTTGACATGATGCTGTACTGCCAGATAGTGAGGACCAGAGGACATGGCCTGTTACTGTCTGTTGACATGATGCTGTACTGCCAGATAGTGAGGACCAGAGGACATGGCCTGTTACTGTCTGTTGACATGATGCTGTACTGCCAGATAGTGAGGACATGGCCTGTTACTGTCTGTTGACATGATGCTGTACTGCCTGATAGTGAGGACATGGCCTGTTACTGTCTGTTGACATGATGCTGTACGGCAAACCACTGGGCCCAAAACCAAACCAGATAGGCTCATTATCCCCATGCCTCCATCCTCCATCCCCTCCCTCCCTCCATCCTCCATCTCCTCACTCCACCCTCACTCCACCCTCCCTCCCTCCACTCTCCCGCCCACCCGCCACCTCCTCAAGGGGACTACAATGGAAATAAGTCCCAGACTTTATAGTGTGTTTTCCTCCATGATATTATTCATCTGCACGTAATGGTGTTTTCAAGTTTTATGTGTGCTTGTTTTTTTAAATGGTCGAATTAATAAACTAAACAAAACTAAAAACCCTCCCTCCCTCCTTCCCCTGCCTCCATCCTCCCTCCCTCCTTCCCCTGCCTCCATCCTCCCTCCCTCCTTCCCCTGCCTCCATCCTCCCTCCAGCCTTCCCCTGCCTCCACTCTCCCCCCATCCCCCCCCACCCTCTTGTTCCCCATTTAGACTAAATACTTAACTCAGTACAGAGTTCAGAACACTTAGAACACCCTGGTCAGATACACAGGGTGTTAATCAGTATCAGAGAATTAGCCATTAAACATTTGATATTAAAATGCCTCTTCACGTTACTCTCCAATGGAAAATGTTGTGGCCGAGGTTAATGTTCTGGTATACTGCTGTTCTTTTCTTCCCCTCCTCTCTTCTTCTTCGGCGGCCTGCTTCTGATTCCCCACCATTCGTCTGGCGTCTTTAAAACAAGTTGAAACTAAACAAGAAGCATGTGATGTGTCCGGTCAGGGCCGAGGTGACGTCCATTAAGATCTTAACGGGATTCAAACTGCGTAGTGGTGGTACGTTGTTGCCAAGTCCAGGCCAGGTCATGAGATTTAAAACGGTCCACATAGATATATATTTTTTGGGGGGGTTCTAGACATCTAAGGTTTGAAATGCGTCATCAATATCTCGTCCAATTTGACATTTTATTCAACCTTAATCTAAGCAGTCCTCATTGTGGTCAGAAGACCTCATTCCCCAGGGGAGATGGGAACATGGGGGTCTGTCTGTGTTGCTAACAGTGTGGAGAGGTCTGTGTTGCTAACAGTGTGGAGAGGTCTGTGTTGCTAACAGCGTGGAGAGATCTGTGTTGCTAACAATGTGGAGATGTCTGTGTTGCTAACAGTGTGGAGAGATCTGTGTTGCTAACAGCGTGGAGAGATCTGTGTTGCTAACAGCGTGGAGAGATCTGTGTTGCTAACAGTGTGGAGATGTCTGTCTGTGTTGCTAACAGTGTGGAGAGATCTGTGTTGCTAACAGTGTGGAGAGGTCTGTGTTGCTAACAGTGTGGAGAGGTCTGTGTTGCTAACAGTGTGGAGAGGTCTGTGTTGCTAACAGTGTGGAGAGGTCTGTGTTGCTAACAGCGTGGAGAGATCTATGTTGCTAACAGCGTGGAGAGATCTGTGTTGCTAACAGTGTGGAGAGATCTGTGTTGCTAACAGCGTGGAGAGATCTGTGTTGCTAACAGCGTGGAGAGGTCTGTCTGTGTTGCTAACAGTGTGGAGAGATCTGTCTGTGTTGCTAACAGTGTGGAGAGATCTGGCTGTGTTGCTAACAGTGTGGAGAGATCGGTCTGTGTTGCTAACAGTGTGGAGAGATCTGTGTTGCTAACAGTGTGGAGAGATCTGTGTTGCTAACAGTGTGGAGTGGTCTGTCTGTGTTGCTAACAGTGTGGAGAGGTCTGTGTTGCTAACAGTGTGGAGAGGTCTGTGTTGCTAACAGTGTGGAGAGGTCTGTGTTGCTAACAGTGTGGAGAGGTCTGTGTTGCTAACAGTGTGGAGAGGTCTGTGTTGCTAACAGTGTGGAGAGATCTGTGTTGCTAACAGTGTGGAGAGGTCTGTGTTGCTAACAGCGTGGAGAGGTCTGTGTTGCTAACAGCGTGGAGAGATCTGTGTTGCTAACAGTGTGGAGAGATCTGTGGTGCTAACAGCGTGGAGAGATCTGTGTTGCTAACAGTGTGGAGAGATCTGTGTTGCTAACAGTGTGGAGAGATCTGTGTTGCTAACAGCGTGGAGAGATCTGTGTTGCTAACAGTGTGGAGAGATCTGTGTTGCTAACAGTGTGGAGAGGTCTGTGTTGCTAACAGTGTGGAGAGATCTGTGTTGCTAACAGTGTGGAGAGATCTGTGTTGCTAACAGTGTAGAGAGATCTGTGTTGCTAACAGTGTGGAGAGGTCTGTCTGTGTTGCTAACAGTGTGGAGAGGTCTGTGTTGCTAACAGTGTGGAGAGATCTGTGTTGCTAACAATGTGGAGAGATCTGTGTTGCTAACAGTGTGGAGAGATCTGTGTTGCTAACAGTGTGGAGAGGGAGATCTCACTAGATGAAGGAACAAGAAGGTTAAAAGTCCAAGTTCTTACCTGTGAGGTGGAGCCAACGAGAGGAAGAGAGACATGGAAAAGAAAAGAAAAACATGTCACAATGTTAGAACACAATGTTAGAACACAATGTTAGAACACAATAGATCAAAGATAAATAGCCTCCATCTGAATTGATCCACAGTGAGACCCCTGATGTTGAGAAAAAATTATTAATTAATCAAATGTTTATTAAAAAAGTGTAAGATTTAACTGTTTCAGGTGACTGTATTAGAGACTCAGGTGACTGTATTTGAGACTCAGTTTACTGTATTTTAGACTCAGTTGACTGTATTTGAGACTCAGTTGACTGTATTTGAGACTCAGGTGACTGCATTTGAGACTCAGGTGACTGTATTTGAGACTCAGGTGACTGTATTGGAGACTCAGGTGACTGTATTGGAGACTCAGGTGACTGTATTGTAGACTCAGGTGACTGTATTTGAGACTCAGGTGACTGTATTTGAGACTCAGTTGACTGTATTGCAGACTCAGTTGACTGTATTTTAGACTCAGGTGACTGCATTTGAGACACAGGTGACTATATTTTAGACTCAGGTGACTGCATTTGAGACTCAGGTGACTGTATTGGAGACTCAGTTGACTGTATTTGAGACTCAGGTGACTGTATTTGAGACTCAGGTGACTGCATTTGAGACTCAGGTGACTGCATTTGAGACTCAGGTGACTGTATTTGAGACTCAGGTGACTGTATTGGAGACTCAGGTGACTGCATTTGAGACTCAGGTGACTGTATTTGAGACTCAGGTGACTGCATTTGAGACTCAGGTGACTGCATTTGAGACTCAGGTGACTGTATTTGAGACTCAGGTGACTGCATTTGAGACTCAGGTGACTGCATTTGAGACTCAGGTGACTGTATTTGAGACTCAGGTGACTGTATTGGAGACTCAGGTGACTGTATTTTAGACTCAGGTGACTGCATTTGAGACTCAGGTGACTGTATTGGAGACTCAGTTGACTGTATTTGAGACTCAGGTGACTGTATTTCAGACTCAGGTGACTGTATTTCAGACTCAGGTGACTGTATTTCAGACTCAGGTGACTGCATTTGAGACTCAGGTGACTGTATTTGAGACTCAGGTGACTGTATTTGAGACTCAGGTGACTGTATTGGAGACTCAGTTGACTGTATTTTAGACTCAGGTGACTGCATTTGAGACTCAGGTGACTGTGTTTTAGACTCAGGTGACTGCATTTGAGACTCAGGTGACTGTATTGGAGACTCAGGTGACTGTATTTGAGATAAGTGACTGTATGACATTGTTGCCGTCCGTAGCATTGAATGCAAGGGAAGCCAGGGAGCCTTTTTGGCCCCCCTTGATCATTAATTGTTATTTTTTTAAATAATAGCCAATCAGCATTGAGTTAAACTGAGTGAACTCAACAGTGGCGCACAAAAAAAGTGTCATGGGAAGTCAGTTTGGATTTGGCTTCAGACCAATCACATCACAATCCAAATGTCCTTTATTGATGGAAAAAACTTGAATTGTTGTTGTCCTCTGGTGGTTAGCTAGCTAGCTAAAATCGACCATTTCCTAAATTAGCCATGGATGGCGAGAAGGATCAGGACTTGTGGATTTACTTAATTCTCCGTACTGTCCAATGATTATATTCCAAACATTAATTCATACATTGTGCCCCTGTCCTGATAGGTTGGAAGTTCAATATGTAGCTCGATATCGAAGGCTAATGTTAACTAGCTGGTCTGGCGTATCATCATTGCCCATGAAAGGAAGAATGGCTAGCATGCACGTTTTTTGCCAGGTAGCCTATGACAGAGTGATAGACCGTTTCTTCAATATGAAACAGGAGGATGACATGGGTGTTTCTCAAGTAGGGCGAGTCAACATGTTTTTTCCAAAGGAACTACTGCTGCACACACACACACACACATGTAAATCAGAACCATGGACAGCCACATCCTACTTAGTTTATGATGATTGGGCTAAATAGTTTTTGGTATCTTTTTAGACTAAGCAGAGGTGATTTGATGATGTTGAAATGGTGCTGGAATAGAGGAGGCAGCTCCTGTTTTCTTTGCGACTTGCGGTAACTCTCCCTGGTTCTAAATCAATATTTGCTTAGTAGTCCGAAAATGTGGGAAACATGACCTTGCTTGTAGGTCATGTGACTGTTTGTTTTATGCAGTATGTTTTGTGGACTTCACCAGCCAGAGGTTGTTCTCTGGTTTTGTGATGAAACAAATGTGTGGTTGAATTTATTCTGCTACTGTGTCTTCTTATTGTCTCGGCCTTTAGGCCTATACAGTTGTGCAAAAAAGTATTTAGTCAGCCACCAATTGTGCAAGTTCTCCCGCTTAAAACCACTACTTCTGTAGCTCAGTTGGTAGAGCATGGTGCTTGTAACGCCAGGGTAGTGGGTTCGATCCCCGGGACCACCCATACGTAGAATGTATGCACACATGACTGTAAGTCGCTTTGGATAAAAGCGTCTGCTAAATGGCATATATTTAAAAGATGAGAGAGGCCTGTAATTTTCATCATAGGTACACTTCAACTTTGACAGACAAAATGAGAAAAAAAATCCTGAAAATCACATTGTAGGATTTTTAATGAATTTATTTGCAAATTATGGTGGAAAATAAGTATTTGGTTAATAACAAAAGTTTATCTCAATACTTTGTTATATACCCTTTTTGGCAATGACAGAGGTCAAACGTTTTCTGTAAGTCTTCACACACTGTTGCTAGTATTTGGCCCATTCCTCCATGCAGATCTCCTCTAGAGCAGTGATGTTTTGGGACTGTTGTTGGGCAACACGGACTTTCAACTCCCTCCAAAGATTTTCTATGGAGTTGAGATCTGGAGACTGGCTAGGCCACTCCAGGACCTTGAAATGCTTCTTACGAAGCCACTCCTTCGTTGTCCGGGCGGTGTGTTTGGGATCATTGTCATGCTGAAAAACCCAGCCACGTTTCATCTTCAATGCCCTTGCTGATGGAAGGAGGTTTTCACTCAAAATCTCACGATACATGGCCCCATTCATTCTTTCCTTTACACGGATCAGTCGTCCTGGTCCCTTTGCAGAAAAACAGATGTTTCCACCCCCATGCTTCACAGTAGGTATGGTGTTCTTTGGATGCAACTCAGCATTCTTTGTCCTCCAAACACGACGAGTTGAGTTTTTACCAAAAAGTTATATTTTGATTTCATCTGACCATATGACATTCTCCCAATCTTCTTCTGGATCATCCAAATGCTCTCTAGCAAACTTCAGACGGGCCTGGACATGTACTGGCTTAAGCAGGGGGACACGTCTGGCACTGCAGGATTTGAGTCCCTGGCGGCGTAGTGTGTTACTGATGGTAGGCTTTGTTACTTTGGTCCCAGCTCTCTGCAGGTCATTCACTAGGTCCCCCCGTGTGGTTCTGGGATTTTTGCTCACCGTTCTTGTGATAATTTTGACCCCACGGGGTGAGATCTTGCGTGGAGCCCCAGATCGAGGGAGATTATCAGTGGTCTTGTATGTCTTCCATTTCCTAATAATTGCTCCCACTGTTGATTTCTTCCCAGCCTGGTGCAGGTCTACAATTTTGTTTCTGGTGTCCTTTGACAGCTCTTTGGTCTTGGCCATAGTGGAGTTTGGGGTGTGACTGTTTGAGGTTGTGGACAGGTGTCTTTTATACTGATAACAAGTTCAAACAGGTGCCATTAATACAGGTAACGAGTGGAGGACAGCGGAGCCTCTTAAAGAAGAAGTTACAGGTCTGTGAGAGCAAGAAATCTTGCTTGTTTGTAGGTGACCAAATACTTATTTCCAACAATAATTTGCAAATAAAATTCATAAAAAATCCTACAATGTGATTTTCTGGATTTTTTTTCTCATTTTGTCTGTCATAGTTGAAGTGTACCTACGATGAAAATTACAGGCCTCTCTCATCTTTTTAAGTGGGAGAACTTGCACAATTGGTGGCTGACTACATGCTTTTTTGCCCCACTGTATATCAGTGTCAATGCACACGAACTAACAGGTTATAGAGCAAAACAACACAATTATCACAACACGTGCAGGGCATTAGGGAAAGTATTCAGACTCCTTCACTTTTTCCACATTTTGTTACCTTACAGCCTTACTCTAAAATGGATTCAATATTTTATCCCCTCATCAATCTACACATAATGACATCACAGTACCCCATAATGACATCACAATAACCCATAATGACATCACAATACCCCATAATGACATCACAATACCCCATAATGACATCACAATAACCCATGATGACATCACAATACCCCATAAATGACAAAGCAAAAAAAAAACAGGCTGTTAGAAATGTTTGTAATACTTTCCAGGCTGTAATATGGCTTTCTAGATTTGGTTTTCCTACTCACTGCTACGGTCTCTTTATCTCAATACGTTGAGGTGTTTTGATTACTCAGTGTCTCTTTCTGCATGTGAGATGATTCAGTGTTAAAACCACTGTCATGCAGGACTCAGCAAACAGACACAATTATTTAATAACTTCTATCACAAGCAACAGTTACAAAATGAAGAAGTGGTTTTAGAAAATGCAACGGGGGTGTTATTACAGACGCTGGGTTACAGCAGCTAAAGTGGTATAACTGTAATATGCTAATCCACTGTTAACGCTGGGTGTAACTGACAACCATTCCCATACGTTTTGATAATTTAACACTGAAATATAAAGATACTTTAAACTTTCACAAAATAAATGATTAGAGGAGCAGCTCTTTTCTCTTCTTCTTCTTCTTCTGCCTGCTGTGTTCTCTGCCGGCGCTACAACATTCAAGAGACCATATCTGGGCAACAGATCGGATAAGCATTGTGTGTGTGTACCAGTAGTTTACCAGACGGACCGGTTGAGTAACATGTTTCAGTGGTTACGATTCAACCACTCTTATTTCCACTCAACCAAACAAGACATTGGACCATCGGTGTCATTTCCTTCCTGTGTGCAAATACCAAGTGGCGTTATGAAAATAAAGAAATAGCCTTCAATCTGTTGCTTAAAGTCTACTATGTCCACTAAGCAGGGTACTATCATAGTCCACCAAACAGTGTGTGTAATGATATGTGAACCTCGCTCTCCCCAGCTGTATGGATTATCATTATCAATAGGATTTGTCCAGTCTAAACTGACCACACCTGCTCTCCTCTGTGTTCAACGGGAATAGGTTGGAATAGGGCATGTGAACGCTATTTAAGTACCGACTATAGACTCGATATTTAGTAGGTACCTAGGACGAATCCAAAAGACGGCGAGTCACGACTTCCAAAGACATCCACACACACTGAGTATACCAGACATTAAGAACGTCTTCCTAATGTTGAGTTGCACCCCCCCCCTGTCAAACAGCTGCACTTCTGAGGACTACAAAATAACATAAACGTGAAACAGCTGCACTTCTGAGGACTACAAAATAACAAAAACGTCAAACAGCTGCACTTCTGAGGACTACAAAATAACATAAACGTCAAACAGCTGCACTTCTGAGGACTACAAAATAACTAAAACGTCAAATGGCTGCACTTCTGAGGACTACAAAATAACAAACACACGTGAAATGCAAAAAAAATGAATTCCCAAGTCCCTATAAAACAAATCCACCTAATGAAATAGTGTTTTTTTTCCTTCAAATATCATCATACATCATTGTTTGACAGAATGCTTCAAAGAAAGAGACAAGACAAAAAAATAGCAGCACCTAATAGTAGCATCTACCATTTTCCACTAACCTCTCCCTGGTGACAAAAACAGTAGCATCTATTTGAAGAGGCCTGACCATTTTCCACTAACCTCTCCCTGGTGACAAAAACAGTAGCATCTATTTGAAGAGGCCTGGCCATTTTCCACTAACCTCTCCCTGGTGACAAAAACAGTAGCATCTATTTGAAGAGGCCTGGCCATTTTCCACTAACCTCTCCCTGGTGACAAAAACAGTAGCATCTATTTGAAGAGGCCTGACCATTTTCCACTAACCTCTCCCTGGTGACAAAAACAGTAGCATCTATTTGAAGAGGCCTGGCCATTTTCCACAAGCCACTCTCTGACGACAAATTGTCTATCTCAAACAACCAACTACCAAAGCACACGAGACCAACAGCTATTGTGTTCTATGAACACCTGACTGACCAATAGAGCTATTGTGTTCTATGAACCCCTGGTTGACCAATATAGCTATTGTGTTCTATGAACCCCTGGTTGACCAATAGAGCTATTGTGTTCTATGAACCCCTGGTTGACCAATAGAGCTATTGTGTTCTATGAACCCCTGGTTGACCAATAGAGCTATTGTGTTCTATGAACACCTGACTGACCAATAGAGCTATTGTGTTCTATGAACCCCTGGTTGACCAATAGAGCTATTGTGTTCTATGAACCCCTGGTTGACCAATAGAGCTATTGTGTTCTATGAACCCCTGGTTGACCAATAGAGCTATTTTGTTCTATGAACCCCTGGTTGACCAATAGAGCTATTGTGTTGTATGAACTCCTGACTGACCAGGACCAGCATTCTAAAGGGGCTCTTCTCCAGATTCCTTTCTATGTATGTAATGGCTTTGTTATGGAAGGTTAAATGACTTAAATGTTTGGCTTCCTATTAGGTGGTTGTAGAATCTTTTCTCTCTCTCTCTGTCTGCTGGTGCACATATATGTGTGTTTGGAGGTGTGACTCAGAAGCCCACCTACAGTACCAGTCAAAAGTACCAGTCACACCTACTCATTCAAGGGTTTTTCTTTATGTTTTCTATTTTCTAAATTATAGAAACTATGAAATAACACACATGGAATCATGTAGTAATCAAAAATGTGACCATGAAGGCCTGTCTCCTCTGAACAATTGATTTTGAGATGTTTTTGTTACTAACCCCTGGTCACCGATGACTGCATGGCCACGCACGCCTCCAACTCAATCATCAAGTTTGCAGATGACACAATAGTAGTAGGCCTTGATTATCAACAATGACGAGACGGCCATCAGGGAGGAGGCCCTGGAAGGGTGGTGCCAGGAAAATAACCTCTCCTTCAATGTCAACAAAACAAAAGAGCTGAACGTGGACTTCAGGAAACAGTAGAGGGAGCAAGCCCCCCCCCCCTACCCACACCGACGGGACTGCAGTGGAGAAGGTGGAAAGCTTCAAGTTCCTTGTTGTACACTTCACTGACGTTCTGGAATGGTTCTTTAAGGAATACCTAGGATAGGATAAGTAGTCTATTGTAAAGTGACTGTTCCACTGGATGTCATAAGGTGAATGCACCAATTTGTAAGTCGCTCTGGATAAGAGCGTCTGCTAAATGACTTAAATGTAATGTAAATGTAAATGTCCACCCACACAGACAGTGTGGTGAAGAAGGTGCCTCTTCAACCTCAGGAGGCTGACAAACTTACAGACTTACAGACGCACCACTGAGAGCATCCTGTCGGGCTGTATCACCGCCTGGTACGGAAACTGCACCGCCTGCAACCACAGGGCTCTCCAGAGGGTGGTGAGTCTGCCTAACACACCACCGGGGGCAAACTACCTGCCCTCCAGGACACCTACACCACCTGATGTCACAGGAAGGCCATAAAGATCATCAAGGACATCAACCACCCGAACCACTGCCTGTTCACCCCGCTATCATCCAGAAGGTGAGGTCAGTACAGGTGCATCAAAGCTGAAACCGAGAGACTGAAAAACAGCTTCTATCTCAAGGCCATCTGACTGTTAAATTGCCATCACTAGCCGGCTACCACCCGGTTACTCAACCCTGCACCTTATAGGCTGCTGTAGGTGCGTAGACATTGAATCACTGGTAATAATAATAATATAATAATAATATATGCCATTTAGCAGACGCTTTTATCCAAAGCGACTTACAGTCATGTGTGCATACATTCTACGTATGGGTGGTCCCGGGAATCGAACCCACTACCCTGGCGTTACAAGCGCCATGCTCTACCAACTGATATGTATGTGTGTATTGTTGTGAATTGTTAGATATTACTGCCCTGTTGGAGCTAGAAACACAAGCATTTAGTTAGATACTACTGCCCTGTTGGAGCTAGAAACACAAGCATTTAGTTAGATACTACTGTACTGTTGGAGCTAGAAACACAAGCATTTAGTTAGATACTACTCCACTGTTGGAGCTAGGAACACAAGCATTTAGTTAGATACTACTGTACTGTTGGAGCTAGGAACACAAGCATTTAGTTAGATACTACTGTACTGTTGGAGCTAGGAACACAAGCATTTAGTTAGATACTACTGCACTGTTGGAGCTAGAAACACAAGCATTTAGTTAGATACTACTGTACTGTTGGAGCTAGGAACACAAGCATTTAGTTAGATATTACTGTTGGAGCTAGAAACACAAGCATTTCGCTACACCCGCAATAACATCTTCTAAACATGTGTATATGACCAATAACATTTGATTTGATTTGACTTGAGCTCTGTGAAGTATTTATTTGGGCTGGTAACTCTAATGAACTTATCCTCTGCAACAGCGGTAACTCTGGGTCTTCCTTTCCTGTGGCGGTCCTCATGAGAGACAGGTAACTCTAATGAACTTATCCTCTGCAGCAGAGGTAACTCTGGGTCTTCCTTTCCTGTGGCGGTCCTCATGAGAGACAGGTAACTCTAATGAACTTATCCTCTGCAGCAGAGGTAACTCTGGGTCTTCCTTTCCTGTGGCGGTCCTCATGAGAGACAGGTAACTCTAATGAACTTATCCTCTGCAGCAGAGGTAACTCTGGGTCTTCCGTTCCTGTGGCGGTCCTCATGAGAGACAGTTTCATCATATCGCTTGATGGTTTTTGCGACTGCACTTGAAGAAACTTTCAAAGTTCTTGACATTTTAAGTATTGACTGACCTTCATGTCTTAAAGTAATGATGGACTGTCACTTCTCTTTGCTTATGTGAGCTGTTCTTACCATAATATGCACTTGGTATTTTACCGAATAGGGCTATCTTCTGTGTAACAACCCAACCTTGTCACAACACAACCGATTGGCTCAAACGCATTCAGAAGGAAAGAAATACTACAAATTAACTTTTAACTTTGCGCACATGTTAATTTAAATGCATTCCAGGTGACTACCCCATGAAGCTGGTTGAGAGAATGCCAAGTGTGTGCAAAGCTGTCATCAAGGCAAAGGGTGGCTACTTTGAAGAATCTCAAAGATAAAATATATTGTTTAACACTTTTTTGGTTACTACATGATTCCATATGTGTTATTTCATAGTTTTGATGTCTTCACTGTTATTCTACAACGTAGAAAATAGTACAAATAATAAAACAAAAACCCTTGAATAAGTAGGTGTGTCCAAACTTTTGACTGGTGCTGTAGATGGACAGGGAAAGACCGACCGACACACACCGATGTGAACAAACCCCCTAGTGACTGGTGCTGTAGATGGACAGGGAAAGACCTACAGACACACACCGATGTGAACAGACCCCCCTAGTGACTGGTGCTGTAGATGGACAGGGAAAGACCGACTGACACCGATGTGAACAGACCCCCCTAGTGACTGGTGCTGTAGATGGACAGGGAAAGACCTACAGACACACACCGATGTGAACAAACCCCCCTAGTGACTGGTGCTGTAGATGGACAGGGAAAGACCGACCGACACCGATGTGAACAGACCCCCCTAGTGACTGGTGCTGTAGATGGACAGGGAAAGACCTACAGACACACACCGATGTGAACAAACCCCCCTAGTGACTGGTGCTGTAGATGGACAGGGAAAGATAGACAGACACCGATGTGAACAAACCCCCCTAGTGACTGGTGCTGTAGATGGACAGGGAAAGACCGACCGACACACACCGATGTGAACAGACCCCCCTAGTGACTGGTGCTGTAGATGGACAGGGAAAGACCTACAGACACACACCGATGTGAACAGACCCCCCTAGTGACTGGTGCTGTAGATGGACAGGGAAAGACCTACAGACACACACCGATGTGAACAGACCCCCTAGTGACTGGTGCTGTAGATGGACAGGGAAAGACCTACAGACACACACCGATGTGAACAGACCCCCTAGTGACTGGTGCTGTAGATGGACAGGGAAAGAGACCGACACACACCGATGTGAACAAACCCCCTAGTGACTGGTGCTGTAGATGGACAGGGAAAGACCTACAGACACACACCGATGTGAACAGACCCCCTAGTGACTGGTGCTGTAGATGGACAGGGAAAGACCTACAGACACACACCGATGTGAACAAACCCCCTAGTGACTGGTGCTGTAGATGGACAGGGAAAGACCGACCCACACACACACCGATGTGAACAAACCCCCCTAGTGACTGGTGCTGTAGATGGACAGGGAAAGACCTACAGACACACACCGATGTGAACAGACCCCCCTAGTGACTGGTGCTGTAGATGGACAGGGAAAGACCAACCGACACACACCGATGTGAACAGACCCCCCTAGTGACTGGTGCTGTAGATGGACAGGGAAAGACCTACAGACACACACCGATGTGAACAGACCCCCCTAGTGACTGGTGCTGTAGATGGACAGGGAAAGACCGACCGACACACACCGATGTGAACAAACCCCCCTAGTGACTGGTGCTGTAGATGGACAGGGAAAGACCTACAGACACACACCGATGTGAACAAACCCCCTAGTGACTGGTGCTGTAGATGGACAGGGAAAGATAGACAGACACCGATGTGAACAGACCCCCTAGTGACTGGTACTCACTGTGTTTACAGACTGGCTAATCTTTCTCTTCTATTCAGGGTCTATAAGCATCTATTGGTGGAATGTGAAACTCAACTGTGGCATGGTTCTAAAAGAGCTTGAACAGACCCCCTAGTGACTGGTGCTGTAGATCTGGCACAATGCACCAACACACATCTTTTTGTTAATCAATGCCCACAACATCTTTTCTGGCAGAAAAGTTTTCCATGATGTTTTGCAAAAATATAATGCAAATCTTTTTATTTCTGGGACCCCCTATAAAAAAAGTATACAGTCTCATTGTTCTGCAGACCGTCCTTCTTACACTGTTTAACTATTCCAATTGAAAGGTTAAATGTATAGGGATATACTATTCTACACTTTAATAGACACAGAATGGTGGACGGAGTATCAGTCTGTGACTCAGTCTGTCACCTCTGTGATTAGCAAAGTCACCCTGACACATTCAAACATTAACCTGAGGCTGTGATGACAGGGAAAGACCTAGCTAGCATTAACTGAGGAGTTTGTAGATGGACGGGAACTAGCTATAAAGCTCCCTTGATTAAAACAGTGCAGGTCCAGTGGATTAGCTGTAGCCACGATTGGGTTAGGGTTCAGACAGGTCAACAGTGCAGCCATCTGGTCCACAGTAACCAGGCCTTAAAAATCACACCGATGTGACATCCTTTGAACCTAATTTAATTAGTGACTGGTGCTTTGAATAGCTAACTAATGGCAGCATTACTTATTAGCAGCTTAACACAAACTGTTTGGAAATTGGATTTGATTTGTGATTGACCTAGTCTGCTAGATCAAGGATGACGAGGCCTTCAGAAAGTATTCACACCCCTTGACTTATTGCTTTTGATGTCACAGCCTGAATGTTACAGCCATAATGGCAATGTGAAAACATGTTTATAGAAAAGTTTGCTAATAAATTAATACAGATATTTGCATAAGTATTCACACCACTGGGTCAATTCTTTGTAGAAGCAACTTTGGCAGTGATTACAGCTGTGAGTCTACCTGTGTAATGATTACAAGCATACCCATAACATGATGCAGCCACCACTATGCTTGAAAATATGAAGAGTGGTACACAGTGATGTGTTGTATTGGATTTTCCCCAAACATAACACTTTCAGGACAAAATGTTAACTGCTTAACTGCAGTGTTACTATAGTGCCTTGTTGCAAACAGGATGTATGTTTTGGAATATTTTAATTATGGCCCCCTTTTGACTGGTACTCACTGTGTTTACTCTGGCTAATCTTTCTCTTCTATTCAGTTCTCTCCTTCTATAAGCATCTATTGGTAACTGTTTGAAAGTCACCATAGGCCTCAATGAAGTCCCTGAACAGTTTTATTCTGGCAACAGTTAGGAAGGACACATGTTTTTTGTAGTAATCAATTGATACACCATCCAAAGTGTAATTTCTTCACCATTTTCATAGGGATGTTTTCAACCATCTACCAATATGCCCTTTTTGAGAGGCATTTCCCTGGGTCTTTGTGGTTGATTCGGTGTTTGAAATTCACTGCTCCGACTTGGGACACTGTACAGATGATTGTATTGGAGAACAAAGATGAGGCAGTCATTCAAAACTCATGTTAAACACTTCATTATGTGTCTATCCGGGTATTATTGTTTACTACTGAACATGTGATTAGCAAAGTCACCCTGACGCACATTCAAACATTAACCTGAGGCTTTAATGATAAAAGCTAGCATTTTGAGGAGTTTGTGATTAGCTTTGTAATTTTGATTAAAACAGTGCAGGTCCAGTGGAAAAACATAAATTCACTTTGATTTTGGGTTAGGGTTCGATAGGTCAGTGCAGCCATCTGATCCACAGTAACCAGGCCTTAATTAAATGAAAACTCAAACAGTCCTTTGAATAGCTAACTAATGGCAGCATTATCCTTATTAGCAGCTTAACACAAACTGTTTGGAAATGGATTTGATTTCCAAACAGTTTGTGTGCTAGGATCAAGGATGTAACGAGGCCATGTATTCACACCCCTTGAGATTTTAACACATTTTGTTGTCACAGCCTGAGATGTTTAACACCATAATGGCAATGTGAAAACATGTTTATACAAACGTTTGCTAATAAATGTTTAACACAGATATTTGCATAGATGTTTAACACCACTGGGTCAATTCTTTGTAGAGATGTTTAACATTACGCTGTGAGTCTACCTGTGTAGATGTTTAACAAGCATGCCCCCCATAACATGATGTTTAACACCACTATGCTTGCCCCCTATGAAGATGTTTAACACAGTGATGTGTTGTAACACCACGTGCTGCCCCCCCCTATTGGATTTTAACCCCAAACGTAACACTTTCAGGACAAAATGTTTAACTGCTTAACGTAGAGTGTTACACCACGTGCCCCCAAACAGGATGTATGTTTTAACATTTTAACGTGGCTTCCCTTTTCACTCTGTTAGATGGTTAACACCACGTGCTGCCCCCCCCCTACCAATGATGTTTAACACCACGTTGCTCTCCTCACAGAGATGTTTAACACTCTGTAACTGTTTGAGATGTTTAACACCACGTGGCCCCCTCAATGTAGAGATGTTTAACACCACGTTTCCCCCTCCGGCACCTGAGATGTTTAACACACGTGCTGTTTCCCCCTAGTGACTGAGATGTTTAACACCACGTGCTGCCCCCCACCGTAGAGATGTTTAACACCACTTCACCCCCCTCATAGAGATATTTAACACCACGTATGTGCCCCCCTTTGTAGAGATGTTTAACACCACGTGTTGCCCCTTTGTGGTTGAGATGTTTAACACCACTGCTGACTGTGGGACCTTACAGATGATTGTATGTGCCCCCCTACCGTGGAGAACAAAGATGAACACCACGTGCATTCAAAACTAGAGATGTTTAACACCACGTATTATGTGTCCATCCATGGAGATGTTTAACACCACGTATTTGCCCCCATAACAAGATGTTTAACACCACGTTGCCCCCCTACCGAGAGATTTTAACACCACGTTTTGTATTATTTTGTAGAGATGTTTAAACCACGTAGCCCCCACTTTGATTTTGGGAGATGTTTAACACCACGTGCCCCACACAATCTAAGATGTTTAACACCACGTTTTTTACCGTAGAGATGTTTAACACCACGTGTGAATACCGTAGATATGCCTTTAACACCACGTGCTGCCCCCCCTACCGTAGAGATGTTTAACACCAAATCCCCAATTACCAAAGAGTTTAACACCACGTGCTGCCCTAATACGTAGAGATGTTTAACACCCCTCCTACCGTAGAGATGTTTAACACCACGTGCTGCCCCCCTACCGTAGAGATGTTTAACACCACGTGAGCCCCCCCCTACCGTAGAGATGTTTAACACCACGTGCTGCCCCCCTACCCCGTAGAGATGTTTAACACCACGTGCTGCCCCCCTACCGTAGAGATGTTTAACACCACGTGAGCCCCCCCCTACCGTAGAGATGTTTAACACCACGTGAGCCCCCCTACCGTAGAGATGTTTAACACCACGTGCTGCCCCCCTACCGTAGAGATGTTTAACACCACGTGAGCCCCCCTACCGTAGAGATGTTTAACACCACGTGAGCCCCCCTACCGTAGAGATGTTTAACACCACGTGAGCCCCCTACCGTAGAGATGTTTAACACCACGTGAGCCCCCCTACCGTAGAGATGTTTAACACCACGTGAGCCCCCCTACCGTAGAGATGTTTAACACCACGTGAGCCCCCCTACCGTAGAGATGTTTAACACCACGTGCTGCCCCCCCTACCGTAGATATGTTTAACACCACGTGCTGCCCCCTACCGTAGAGATGTTTAACACCACGTGAGCCCCCCTACCGTAGAGATGTTTAACACCACGTGCTGCCCCCCTACCGTAGAGATGTTTAACACCACGTGAGCCCCCCCTACCGTAGAGATGTTTAACATATAATAGCATGTTAATAGTAGCATGTTTAAAATATGTTATTATAACTATGCAGCTTTGTTGTTGAAGCACACAATGAAATGCTAATCTAACTACAAACTACAATTATTTATTTTTTTAACACACTTAAAGTCTGTATAAAAAGGTCTCCATAAATAAAGGTAATTGTGATTATTGTAAAATACAGACGATGTACAGTAACTGGGTTGAGGCTGAGTTTTGTCACAGCAGGTGTGTGTCTTTTTAAAAAATATATATATATTTTAACCTTTATTTAACTAGGCAAGCCAGTGAAGAACACATTCTTATTTACAATGACGGCCTAGGAACAGTGGGTTAAATGCTTGTTCAGGGGCAGAACGATAGATTTGTCTGTGTGTGTGTGTGTGTGTGTGTGTGTGTGTGTGTGTGTGTGTGTGTGTGTGTGTGTGTGTGTGTGTGTGTGTGTGTGTGTGTGTGTGTGTGTGTGTGTGTGTGTGTGTGTGTGTGTGTGTGTGTGTGTGTGTGCAGCGGTAGTTCATTTGGAGCAGTTGGCAGTTTCCCAGGCCTTTGCGTTATTGAGTCAGCAGTGGCACATGGCCAAAACACACACACACACACACACACACACACACAGTATGATTAAACTGAGTGCTTCTGGCAACTTCGTCTTCTCTACCACAATAAACAAAAGGGAAGACAGTCTCCACTAGAATTCAGTCGTTCACCACAGACATGTTTCCGATCTAGGTGCTACAGTAATACAGGGGAATGTGTTGCAATTAGCAATGTGTATCACATTAGAGGTACTGTACATCTCTATCAGACAGCTGTATATCACATTAGAGGTACTGTACATCTCTATCAGACAGCTGTATATCACATTAGAGGTACTGTACATCTCTATCAGACAGCTGTATATCACATTAGAGGTACTGTACATCTCTATCAGACAGCTGTATATCACATTAGAGGTACTGTACATCTCTATCAGACAGCTGTATATCACATTAGAGGTACTGTACAACTCTATCAGACAGCTGTATATCACATTAGAGGTACTGTACATCTCTATCAGACAGCTGTATATCACATTAGAGGTACTGGTACATCTCTATCAGACAGCTGTATATCACATTAGAGGTACTGTACATCTCTATCAGACAGCTGTATATCACATTAGAGGTACTGTACATCTCTATCAGACAGCTGTATATCACATTAGAGGTACTGGTACATCTCTATCAGACAGCTGTATATCACATTAGAGGTACTGTACATCTCTATCAGACAGCTGTATATCACATTAGAGGTACTGTGAAAGAAACAACTCTATCAGACAGCTGTATATCACATTAGAGGTACTGTACATATCTATCAGACAGTGGTTGTGTAGAGGCGGCATTATAGTGTTGGTTCAGTAACCAGTAGCCTAGTGGTTAGAGTGTTCAGACAGCTGTATATCACATTAGAGTGGACTCCATCAGTATGTGAGGTTATGAAAGAAACCAGGCTCTACCTGAAGGTTATAGCTAGGTAGTAGTTACACATAGAGCAGTATGGTAAATGAAGGGTTATGGTTAGAGTGTGTCAGTGACCACAGGTAGAGTGGTTAGAGTGTTAAATGAAGGTTGTGGTTAGAGTGTTGGGGCAGTAACCAGCAGGTAGCCTAGTGGTTAGAGTGTTGGACTAGGAACCAGCAGGTAGCCTAGTGGTTAGAGTGTTGGTTCAGTAACCAGCAGGTAGCCTTAGTGGTTAGTGGTTAGAGTGTTGGGGCAGTAACCAGCAGGTAGCCTAGTGGTTAGAGTGTTGGAGTGTTGGTAGTAACCAGCAGGTAGCCTAGTGGTTAGAGTGTTGGGTCAGTAACCAGCAGGTAGCCTAGTGGTTAGAGTGTTGGATCAGTAACCAGCAGCTAGCCTAGTAGTAGTACTAGTGGTTAGAGTGTTGGGTCAGTGACCAGCAGGTAGCCTAGTGGTTAGAGTGTTAGACCAGTAACCAGCAGGTAGCCTAGTGGTTAGAGTGTTGGGGCAGTAACCAGCAGGTATCCTAGTGGTTAGAGTGTTGGACTAGGAACCAGCAGGTAGCCTAGTGGTTAGAGTGTTGGACTAGTAACCAGCAGGTAGCTTAGTGGTTAGAGTGTTGGGGCAGTAACCAGCAGGTAGCCTAGTGGTTAGAGTGTTGGATCAGTAACCAGCAGGTAGCCTAGTGGTTAGAGCGTTGGACTAGTAACCAGCAGGTAGCCTAGTGGTTAGAGTGTTGGGTCAGTGACCAGCAGGTAGCCTAGTGGTTAGAGTGTTAGACCAGTAACCAGCAGGTAGCCTAGTGGTTAGAGTGTTGGGGCAGTAACCAGCAGGTAGCCTAGTGGTTAGAGTGTTGGACTAGGAACCAGCAGGTAGCCTAGTGGTTAGAGTGTTGGACTAGTAACCAGCAGGTAGCCTAGTGGTTAGAGTGTTGGACTAGTAACCAGCAGGTAGCTTAGTGGTTAGAGTGTTGGGGCAGTAACCAGCAGGTAGCCTAGTGGTTAGAGTGTTAGACCAGTAACCAGCAGGTAGCCTAGTGGTTAGAGTGTTGGGGCAGTAACCAGCAGGTAGCCTAGTGGTTAGAGTGTTAGACCAGTAACCAGCAGGTAGCCTAGTGGTTAGAGTGTTGGGGCAGTAACCAGCAGGTAGCCTAGTGGTTAGAGTGTTGGACTAGTAACCAGCAGGTAGCCTAGTGGTTAGAGTGTTGGACTAGTAACCAGCAGGTAGCCTAGTGGTTAGAGTGTTGGGGCAGTAACCAGCAGGTAGCCTAGTGGTTAGAGTGTTGGACTAGTAACCAGCAGGTAGCCTAGTGGTTAGAGTGTTGGACTAGTAACCAGCAGGTAGCCTAGTGGTTAGAGTGTTGGACTAGTAACCAGCAGGTAGCCTAGTGGTTAGAGTGTTGGGGCAGTAACCAGCAGGTAGCCTAGTGGTTAGAGTGTTGGGGCAGTAACCAGCAGGTAGCCTAGTGGTTAGAGTGTTGGATCAGTAACCAGCAGGTAGCCTAGTGGTTAGAGTGTTGGATCAGTAACCAGCAGGTAGCCTAGTGGTTAGAGTGTTGGACTAGTAACCAGCAGGTAGCCTAGTGGTTAGAGTGTTGGATCAGTAACCAGCAGGTAGCCTAGTGGTTAGAGTGTTGGGGCAGTAACCAGCAGGTAGCCTAGTAGTAGTACTAGTGGTTAGAGTGTTGGACTAGTAACAAAAGGTTGTAAGATCGAATCCCTGAGCTGACAAGGTAAAAATATGTCATTCTGCCCCCTGAACAAGTCAGTTAATTAACCCACTGTTCCCCGGTAGGCCATCATTGAAAAATAAGAATTTGTTATTAACTGACTTGCCTAGTTAAATAAAAGGTTAAATAAAAAAAATAAGATCTCAATAATAAATGTTGAACATATGCAAACAGATCATTCCGTGACTCTGTGTACTATATACCCATGTCTTTCTACAGGCCTACAGAGAATCACATGCAAAGAACATAAAACTCACATGCCAAGATACATACAACACATATGTCATACAACACATATGTCATACAACACATATGTCATACAACACATATGTCATACAACACATATGTCATACAACACATATGTCATACAACACATATGTCATACAACACATATGTCATACAACACATATGTCATACAACACATATGTCATACAACACATATGTCATACAACACATATGTCATACAACACATATGTCATACAACACATATGTCATACAACACATATGTCATACAACACATATGTCATACAACACATATGTCATACAACACATATGTCATACAACACATATGTCATACAACACATATGTCATACAACACATATGTCATACAACACATATGTCATACAACACATATGTCATACAACACATATGTCATACAACATATGTCATACAACACATATGTCATACAACACATATGTCATACAACACATATGATACAACACATATGTCATACAACACATATGTCATACAACACATATGTCATACAACACATATGTCATACAACACATATGTCATACAACACATATGTCATACAACACAATGTCATATGCACAATGATAATAATGTCATTCATATGTCATGCAACAAGATATGTCATACAACACATATGTCATACAACACATATGTCATACAACACATATGTCATACAACACATATGTCATACAACACATATGTGTCGAACACACACATGCCAAACGCATGAAGGAAGAAACAGTAACTTAAGCATTCTATAATAACCTCTTTCATCATGGCAAGTAGATGTAATATATATTGGGATAACTCACAATGTTAAGTTTTAAAAAATGCAGATGCTGCACCATAACCTAATTAGTTGAGACAACGACAAAAAAATGATGCGATACAATAGCCTGGTCTCACAGACTAGACATAGTAAACATAATTCCAGGATACTCAAATTAGTATGATATTTTATGTTTGGTTAAATAAGACAGAAGTTTAAAAGGGTTTTTACCTGGTGTTGTTCATCCTGATCAGTGTTTTTACATGAACGATACATTGGAGATAATATACGACAACTACTAGAAATAATAGAACATCATGAAACATATAAGAAGTCAGGAATGGTGTTTATAGGGATTTGATAAAGTAAGACTGGATTTTATTTATAAATGCCTGGATTTTTTTCAATTTTGGTAATTCTCTTATAAAATGGGTAAAAAATAATGTATAGCAACCCCAGGTGTAAAATAGTAAATAAAGGCTACTTCTCAGAGAGTTTTGAAATGTCAAGGGGAGTTAGACAAGGGTGTCCGCTGTCACCATATCTATTTGTTACGGCCATTGAACTGCTAGCTATTAGAATCAGATCCAATGACAACATTAGAGGATTAGAAATCCAAGGCTTAAAAACAAAGGTGTCCATGTATGATGATGACTCAAGTTTTATATTAAGTCCATACTAGATCCCTGCAATGTCTCAATAAAGATCTAGATCACTTGTATGTACTCTCTGGACTAAAACCTAATTATGATTAGTTTATGAAGTGTACAATATTACGTATTGGATCCTTAAAAAACACAACTTTTACATTACCCTGCTGTTTACCTATAAAATGGGCTGATGGTGAAGTAGACATACTCTGTATTCATATCACAAAATATACAAATAAGCTCTCCACAATGAATTTCAATAGAAACATTGTAAAAGTAGACAAGATCCTGCAACCATGGAGAGGTAAATCCCTGTTTATTTATGGAAGAATTGCCCTGATTAACTCCTTAGTCGTATCTCAGTTCACTCACTTACTTATGATGATGCCTACTCCTGATGATTCATTTTTCAAATCATTTGAGCAAAAAATAGTTATCTTTATCTGGGAGGCTATACCAGACAAAATAAAACGAGCCAATAATGGAGGAGGTGGGGAACTGGTCTGTCTGCCCAATATAAAGGATCAATAATGGAGGAGGTAGGGAACTGGTCTGTCTGCCCAATATAAAGGATCAATAATGGAGGAGGTGGGGAACTGGTCTGTCTGCCCAATATAAAGGATCAATAATGGAGGAGGTGGGGAACTGGTCTGTCTGCCCAATATAAAGGATCAATAATGGAGGAGGTAGGGAACTGGTCTGTCTGCCCAATATAAAGGATCAATAATGGAGGAGGTGGGGAACTGGTCTGTCTGCCCAATATAAAGGATCAATAATGGAGGAGGTGGGGAACTGGTCTGTCTGCCCAATATAAAGGATCAATAATGGAGGAGGTGGGGAACTGGTCTGTCTGCCCAATATAAAGGATCAATAATGGAGGAGGTGGGGAACTGGTCTGTCTGCCCAATATAAAGGATCAATAATGGAGGAGGAGGAGGTGGGGAACTGGTCTGTCTGCCCAATATAAAGGATCAATAACTGGCAGAGGAATAAAAATAGCATCAATAGGAAAGTTTACCAGTTTCATTTGAGGACCAGGATGTTGATAAAATAGATTGCTAAATAGTTGGGAAGAGATTTTTGATGTACTGATTCCATGGTACAGGGTGTATGAGATGATATATAAAACAACGCAAGATTCAAGACTAATCGTGCTTTTCAGCTACAATTATTATATAGAATTCTTCCCAACAACAAAATGTAGAATATTTGGGGATAATATGGAGCTCTGCAGATTTTGTTGTGAGGATACAGAATCAATAGACCATTTATTTTGGTATTGATCAGGACTACCTGACATGATGACTCCTTGCTGTCCCCAGTCCACCTGGCCATGCTGCTGCCCAGTTTCAACTGTTCTGCCAATTAATGGACCATGCTGGTCATTTATGAACATTTGAACATCTTGGTCATGTTCTGTTATAATCTCTACCCGGCACAGCCATAAGAGGACTGGCCACCCCACATAGCCTGGTTCCTCTCTAGGTTTATTCCTAAGTTTTGGCCTTTCTAGGGAGTTTTTATAGCCAAGTGATCACACCTGCATTGCTTGCTGTTTGGGGTTTTAGGAACTGGTTTCTGTACAGCACTTTGAGATATCAGCTGATGTAAAGGGCTATATAAATACATTTGATTTGATTTGGTCTCAGGTTCAGGAACTGGCTGAAAATGCATAGCATTGAACTAAAATTGATCTAGAAATTGTATTGTTGGGAGATCTTGAGAAACCTGGTCAGTCAATTACTAATATACTAATACTCTTAGTAAAGTACTTATCTTCAATATCTGTGGATTCTAGATTAGATAGATTGAAATAGTTAAACATCACAGCATATGTGATATGTGTTGAAGGGTGTGAGGACCAGGAAGATGGGTGTCCAGCAGAGATAGATGGGATGGGCTGAGGGTGTCCAGCAAAGATAGATGGGAGGGGCTGAAGAGATAGATGGGATGGGCTGAGGGTGTCCAGCAGAGATAGATGGGATGGGCTGAGATGGTGTCCAGCAGAGATAGATGGGATTAGCTGAGGGTGTCCGGCAGAGATAGATGGGATGGGCTGGAGGGTGTCCAGCAGAGATAGATGGGATTAGCTGAGGGTGTCCGGCAGAGATAGATGGGATTAGCTGAGGGTGTCCGGCAGAGATAGATGGGATGGGCTGGAGGGTGTCCAGCAGAGATAAGTGGGAGGGACTGAGGGTGGCCAGCAGAGATAGGTGGGAGGGGCTTGAGGGAAGCTGAGGGTTGGGATGTGGAAAGACAAGAGTGGAGTTGCTAATGCTGGTTTGCCTGAGGCTGATGCCGTGCAGGTGTTTGTACACATGCATATACACACACTCTCATTCAAATCAACACATACAAGAACACACATACATGTAATAGTGCCAGACATGCACACAAACATATACAGTAGGCCTTGATGTCCTTTGTTTTAAATGTATTATTTAGTTTAATTATTTTTTGTATTGATGTTTGCTGTCTGTTCCATTTTTCTCTTTAGTTGATTGTCTTGGTTGTTGGTGCATTGGGGGGGGGGGGGGGGTTCTGTTATAATTGTATTTTTTATTTATTTTTTCTTCCTGGGGGGCTGTGGGAGGGGTCACGAATGGTTGAGGGACAGAAGGGGAACTATGGGGGGATCTTGGAGGGTTTGTGTTCACCCAACATAGCCTGGTTCCTTGAGCAGGTTTACCCTAAGTTTTGGCCTTTCTGAATCTGTTAGGATGACTGGTGTGATGTAGTTATTAGATGACTGGTGTGATGTAGTTATTAGATGACTTATGATGTAGTTATTAGATGACTGGTATGATGTAGTTATTAGATGACTGGTATGATGTAGTTATTAGATGACTGGTGTGATGTAGTTATTAGATGACTGGTGTGATGTAGTTATTAGATGACTGGTGTGATGGTTATTAGATGACATTTGATTTGATTTGGTCTCAGGTTAGAATGACTGAAAATGCATAGCATTAGATGACTGGTGTGAAGTTATTAGATGACTGGTATGAAATTGTATTGATTGGGAGACTTGAGAAACTGGGTGATGTCAATTATTAGATGACTGGTGTGATGTAGTTATTAGATACTGGTGTGATGTATCTTATTAGATGACTGGTGTGATGTATTATTGAATGGGAACCTGTTGGTTAAATGACTGGTATGATGTAGTTATTAGATGACTGGTGTGATGTAGTTATTAGATGACTGGTGTGATGTGATGAGTTATTAGATGACTGGTGTGATGTAGTTATTAGATGACTGGTATGGGATGGTTATTAGATGACTGGTGTGATGTAGTTATTAGATGACTGGTGTGATGTAGTTATTAGATGACTGGTATGATCCAGCAGAGATAGATGGGATGATGACTGGTATGGTGTCCAGTTATTAGATGATGGTTATTAGATGATGGTATGATGAGTTATTAGATGACTGGTATGATGTAGCAGAGTTATTAGATGACTGGTATGATGTGTTATTAGAGAGTATGATGTAGTTATTAGATGACTGGTATGATGTAGTTATTGACTGGTATGATGGTGTCCAGTTATTAGATGACTGGGGATTAGTTATTAGATGACTGCAGATGATAGTTATTAGATGACTGGTATGATGTAGTTATTAGATGACTGGTATGATGTAGTTATTAGATGACTGGTATGATGTAGTTATTAGATGACTGGTATGATGTAGTTATTAGATGACTGGTATGATGTAGTTATTAGATGACTGGATGATGTAGTTATTAGATGACTGGTATGGAGTTATTAGATGACTGGGGTGATGCAGAGATTAGATGACTGGTGTGATGTAGTTATTAGATGACTGGTGTGATGTGTTATTAGATGAGTGTGATGTAGTTATTAGATGACTGGTGATGTAGTTATTAGAGACTGGTGTGATGTAGTTATTAGATGACTGGTGTGATGTAGTTATTAGATGACTGGTGTGATGTAGTTATTAGATGACTGGTGTGATGTGTTATTAGTGACTGGTTGATGTAGTTATTAGATGACAGTTATTAGATGATGATGTAGTTATTAGATGACTGGTGTGATGTACACATACATGTAATAGTTATTAGATGACTGGTGTGAAACAGTTATTAGATGACTGGTATGATGTAGTTATTAGATGACTGGTGTGATGTAGTTATTAGATGACTGGTATGATGTAGTTATTAGATGACTGGTGTGATGTAGTTATTAGATGACTGGTATGATGTAGTTATTAGATGACTTTTTATGATGTAGTTATTAGATGACTGGTTGTTAGTTATTAGATGACTGGTATGATGTAGTTATTAGATGACTGGTATGATGTAGTTATTAGATGGGGATGAAGTTATTAGATGACTGGTGTGATGTAGTTATTAGATGATGATGTAGTTATTAGATGACTTGGGATGACTGTGTGATGTAGTTATTAGATGACTGGGTGATGTAGTTATTAGATGACTGGTGTGATGGTTATTAGATGACTGGTTTGATGTAGTTATTAGATGACTGGTGGTGATGTAGTTATTAGATGACAGGGATTGACCCTGGAAGTGATGTAGTTATTAGATGACTGTTGATGTAGTTATTAGATGACTGGTATGATGTAGTTATTAGATGACTGGTGTGATGTAGTTATTAGATGACTGGTGTGATGTAGTTATTAGATGACTGGTATGATGTAGTTATTAGATGACTGGTATGATGTAGTTATTAGATGACTGGTATGATGTAGTTATTAGATGACTGGTATGATGTAGTTATTAGATGACTGGTGTGATGTAGTTATTAGATGATGACTGGTGTGATGTAGTTATTAGATGACTGGTATGATGTAGTTATTAGATGACTGGTGTGATGTAGTTATTAGATGACTGGTGTGATGTAGTTATTAGATGACTGGTATGATGTAGTTATTAGATGACTGGTATGATGTAGTTATTAGATGACTGGTATGATGTAGTTATTAGATGACTGGTATGATGTAGTTATTAGATGACTGGTATGATGTAGTTATTAGATGACTGGTGTGATGTAGTTATTAGATGACTGGTGTGATGTAGTTATTAGATGACTGGTATGATGTAGTTATTAGATGACTGGTGTGATGTAGTTATTAGATGACTGGTGTGATGTAGTTATTAGATGACTGGTGTGATGTAGTTATTAGATGACTGGTGTGATGTAGTTATTTAGATGACTGGTATGATGTAGTTATTAGATGACTGGTGTGATGTAGTTATTAGATGACTGGTGTGATGTAGTTATTAGATGACTGGTGATGATGTAGTTATTAGATGACTGGTATGATGTAGTTATTAGATGACTGGTATGATGTAGTTATTAGATGACTGGTGTGATGTAGTTATTAGATGACTGGTATGATGTAGTTATTAGATGACTGGTGTGATGTAGTTATTAGATGACTGGTATGATGTAGTTATTAGATGACTGGTGTGATGTAGTTATTAGATGACTGGTATGATGTAGTTATTAGATGACTGGTATGATGTAGTTATTAGATGACTGGTGTGATGTAGTTATTAGATGACTGGTATGATGTAGTTATTAGATGACTGGTATGATGTAGTTATTAGATGACTGGTATGATGTAGTTATTAGATGACTGGTATGATGTAGTTATTAGATGACTGGTGTGATGTAGTTATTAGATGACTGGTGTGATGTAGTTATTAGATGACTGGTATGATGTAGTTATTAGATGACTGGTATGATGTAGTTATTAGATGACTGGTATGATGTAGTTATTAGATGACTGGTGTGATGTAGTTATTAGATGACTGGTGTGATGTAGTTATTGAATGGGAACCTGTTGGATGACTGGTATGATGTAGTTATTAGATGACTGGTATGATGTAGTTATTAGATGACTGGTGTGATGTAGTTATTAGATGACTGGTATGATGTAGTTATTAGATGACTGGTGTGATGTAGTTATTAGATGACTGGTGTGATGTAGTTATTAGATGACTGGTTATTAGATGACTGGTGAGTTATTAGATGACTGGTATGATGTAGTTATTAGATGACTGGTGTGATGTAGTTATTAGATGACTGGTGTGATGTAGTTATTAGATGACTGGTATGATGTAGTTATTAGATGACTGGTGTGA
Source organism: Oncorhynchus gorbuscha (assembly GCF_021184085.1). Classification (NCBI taxonomy): domain Eukaryota; kingdom Metazoa; phylum Chordata; class Actinopteri; order Salmoniformes; family Salmonidae; genus Oncorhynchus; species Oncorhynchus gorbuscha. Next base: position 95,145,860 of record NC_060177.1, read on the forward strand.
TGTAGTTATTAGATGACTGGTATGATGTAGTTATTGAATGGCTTCACTGCAAGTATATTGTATGTTTACAATGTTCATTAAACAATAATAAAACATGTTTTCTATTTAAAAGGACAGAAGGTTACTTAAATTAAGGCAAAAACGCAAACGTTGCGTGTTCGAATCGTATAACGGACAACTTTAGCATTTTAGGTCATTAGCAACTTTCAATGACTTACTACTTTTGATCTACTTTGCAACTACTTTATCATGTTAACACTTCCTGTAACCATAACCCTTCCCCTTCCCGTAACACTTCCTGTAACCATAACACTTCCCCTTCCCCTAACACTTCCTGTAACCATAACCCTTCCCCTTCCCGTAACACTTCCTGTAACCATAACACTTCCCCTTCCCCTAACACTTCCTGTAACCATAACCCTTCCCCTTCCCATAACACTTCCTGTAACCATAACACTTCCCCTTCCCCTAACACTTCCTGTAACCATAACACTTCCCCTTCCCCTAACACTTCCTGTAACCATAACCCTTCCCCTAACACATCCCCTAACACATCCCCTAACACTTCCCCTAACCCTTCCCCTAACACTTCCCCTAACACTTCCCCTAACCCTTCCTGTAACACTTCCTGTAACCATAACACTTCCCCTAAACATAACACTTCCCCTAACACTTCCCCTAACCATAACACTTCCCCTAACCATAACACTTCCCCTAACACTTCCCCTAACCCTTCCCCTAACACTTCCACTAACACTTCCTGTAACCATAACACTTCCCCTAACCATAACACTTCCCCTAACACTTCTCCTCTAACCATAACACTTCCCCTAACCCTTCCCCTAACACTTCCCCTAACCATAACACTTCCCCTAACACTTCTGCTCTAACCATAACACTTCCCCTAACCATAACACTTCCCATAACACTTCCCCTAACACTTCCCCTAACCATAACACTTCCCCTAACACTTCCCCTAACCATAACACTTCCCCTAACCCTAACACTTCCCCTAACACTTCCCCTAACCATAACACTTCCCATAACACTTCCCCTAACCCTAACACTTCCCCTAACCATAACACTTCCTCTAACCATTACACTTCCTCTAACCATAACACTTCCTCTAACCATAACACTTCCCCTAACCATAACACTTCCCCTAACCCTAACACTTCCCCTAACCCTAACACTTCCCCTAACCCTAACACTTCCCCTAACCCTTCCCCTAACACTTCCCCTAACCTTAACCCTGTTAGCTAAGCCTTCCCCTAACCCTAACACTAACCATGACCCATTTAGCTAACCCTTCCCCTACCTGAACCCTTTTAGCTAACCCTAACCCCTAAGCTTGCTACCGTTAGCCACCTAGCTAACATTAGCTATAACAAATCATACATTTTGCAAATTCGTAACATATTGTACGTTTATCAAATCCGTAACATATTGTACATTTTGCAAATTCGTAATATGTCATACGAATTGTAATTCATAACATATCGTACGAAATGAATGATGGGACCATTCACAAATTATTACATCTCATACGAAAGGTAACAATGTATCATACTAAACGGAGTGTCTCATATTTAGGTACAGAATAATACAAAATGCTCTAAGACCAGGTCGGGTCTCACACAGATATACTCTAGAAAGGCTAAGGGTATGTTCTAATTTCAGGGTCAGTGTAGAGCACTGCCTCCCTCCCCCCCACACACTGCTTTCCTTTAAACTCTATACCACTTGTTTTTATAGGAATAGCAGGAAACACCCTTATCAGAAGTAGAGAGTCATAATGTCTCTGCTGCTGCAATGTGGAGGAGAAGAAAACTAGTCGATAGGCCTCTGTCTTTGTCCCAAATGGTAACCTATATGAGCCCTGGTCAAAAGAAGTGGACTATATATATATATATATAGGGATTAGGCTGCCATTTGGGGAGCAGACTCTGTCATCTGTCAGTGCAGGAATGCCAGACCCAGTAATTTACTCCCAGTCTGGGACTTGAGGCCCCACCACACCACACCACACCACCACCACTATACGGCTGCTTCTCTCTGCTAACCTCTGTTAGAGCTGCTTCTCTCTGCTGACCTCCATTAGAGCTGCTTCTCTCTGCTCTCTGCTAACCTCCATTAGAGCTGCTTCTCTCTGCTCTCTGCTAACCTCCATTAGAGCTGCTTCTCTCTGCTCTCTGCTAACCTCCGTTAGAGCTGCTTCTCTCTGCTCTCTGCTAACCTCCATTAGAGCTGCTTCTCTGCTCTCTGCTAACCTCCATTAGAGCTGCTTCTCTCTGCTCTCTGCTAACCTCTGTTAGAGCTGCTTCTCTCTGCTCTCTGCTAACCTCCATTAGAGCTGCTTCTCTCTGCTCTCTGCTAACCTCCATTAGAGCTGCTTCTCTCTGCTCTCTGCTAACCTCCATTAGAGCTGCTTCTCTCTGCTCTCTGCTAACCTCCATTAGAGCTGCTTCTCTCTGCTCTCTGCTAACCTCTGTTAGAGCTGCAGAGCTGCTTCTCTCTGCTCTCTGCTAACCTCCATTAGAGCTGCTTCTCTCTCTGCTCTCTGCTAACCTCTCTGTTAGAGCTGCTTCTCTCTGCTCTCTGCTAACCTCCATTAGAGCTGCTTCTCTCTGCTCTCTGCTAACCTCTGTTAGAGCTGCTTCTCTCTGCTCTCTGCTAACCTCTGTTAGAGCTGCTTCTCTCTGCTCTCTGCTAACCTCCATTAGAGCTGCTTCTCTCTGCTCTCTGCTAACCTCCATTAGAGCTGCTTCTCTCTGCTCTCTGCTAACCTCCATTAGAGCTGCTTCTCTCTGCTCTCTGCTAACCTCCATTAGAGCTGCTTCTCTCTGCTCTCTGCTAACCTCCATTAGAGCTGCTTCTCTCTGCTCTCTGCTAACCTCCATTAGAGCTGCTTCTTGCTCTCTGCTAACCTCTGTTAGAGCTGCTTCTCTCTGCTAACCTCCATTAGAGCTGCTTCTCTCTGCTCTCTGCTAACCTCCATTAGAGCTGCTTCTCTCTGCTCTCTGCTAACCTCCATTAGAGCTGCTTCTCTCTGCTCTCTGCTAACCTCCATTAGAGCTGCTTCTCTCTGCTCTCTGCTAACCTCCATTAGAGCTGCTTCTCTCTGCTCTCTGCTAACCTCCATTAGAGCTGCTTCTCTCTGCTCTCTGCTAACCTCCATTAGAGCTGCTTCTCTCTGCTCTCTGCTAACCTCCATTAGAGCTGCTTCTCTCTGCTCTCTGCTAACCTCTGTTAGAGCTGCTTCTCTCTGCTCTCTGCTAACCTCCATTAGAGCTGCTTCTCTCTGCTAACCTCTGTTAGAGCTGCTTCTCTCTGCTCTCTGCTAACCTCCATTAGAGCTGCTTCTCTCTGCTCTCTGCTAACCTCCATTAGAGCTGCTTCTCTCTGCTCTCTGCTAACCTCCATTAGAGCTGCTTCTCTCTGCTCTCTGCTAACCTCCATTAGAGCTGCTTCTCTGCTCTCTGCTAACCTCCATTAGAGCTGCTTCTCTCTGCTCTCTGCTAACCTCCATTAGAGCTGCTTCTCTCTGCTCTCTGCTAACCTCCATTAGAGCTGCTTCTCTCTGCTCTCTGCTAACCTCCATTAGAGCTGCTTCTCTCTGCTCTCTGCTAACCACCATTAGAGCTGCTTCTCTCTGCTCTCTGCTAACCTCCATTAGAGCTGCTTCTCTCTGCTCTCTGCTAACCTCCTGTTAGAGCTGCTTCTCTCTGCTCTCTGCTAACCTCCATTAGAGCTGCTTCTCTCTGCTCTCTGACAGAACTGCTTCTCCCCTCTCTCTCCAGATGAAATCTCGCGTCTTGTGACGGCCGGCCGCCCAACAACCTGCCCGCTCGACCCTATCCCCTCCTCTCTTTTCCAGACCATTACCGGAGACCTTCTCCCTTACCTCACCTCGCTCATCAACTTATCCCTGACCGCTGGCTACGTCCCTTCCGTCTTCAAGAGAGCGAGAGTTGCACCCCTTCTGAAAAAACCTACACTCGATCCCTCCGATGTTAACAACTACAGACCAGTATCCCTTCTTTCTTTTCTCTCCAAAACTCTTGAACGTGCCGTCCTTGGTCAGCTCTCCCGCTATCTCTCTCAGAATGACCTTCTTGATCCAAATCAGTCAGGTTTCAAGACTAGTCATTCAACTGAGACTGCTCTTCTCTGTATCACGGAGGCGCTCCGCACCGCTAAAGCTAACTCTCTCTCCTCTGCTCTCATCCTTCTAGACCTATCGGCTGCCTTCGATACTGTGAACCATCAGATCCTCCTCTCCACCCTCTCCGAGTTGGGCATCTCCGGCGCGGCCCACGCTTGGATTGCGTCCTACCTGACAGGTCGCTCCTACCAGGTGGCGTGGCGAGAATCTGTCTCCTCACCACGCGCTCTCACCACTGGTGTCCCCCAGGGCTCTGTTCTAGGCCCTCTCCTATTCTCGCTATACACCAAGTCACTTGGCTCTGTCATAACCTCACATGGTCTCTCCTATCATTGCTATGCAGACGACACACAATTAATCTTCTCCTTTCCCCCTTCTGATGACCAGGTGGCGAATCACATCTCTGCATGTCTGGCAGACATATCAGTGTGGATGACGGATCACCACCTCAAGCTGAACTTAGGCAAGACGGAGCTGCTCTTCCTCCGGGGAAGGACTGCCCGTTCCATGATCTCGCCATCACGGTTGACAACTCCATTGTGTCCTCCTCCCAGAGCGCTAAGAACCTTGGCGTGATCCTGGACAACACCCTGTCGTTCTCAACTAACATCAAGGCGGTGGCCCGTTCCTGTAGGTTCATGCTCTACAACATCCGCAGAGTACGACCCTGCCTCACACAGGAAGCGGCGCAGGTCCTAATCCAGGCACTTGTCATCTCCCGTCTGGATTACTGCAACTCGCTGTTGGCTGGGCTCCCTGCCTGTGCCATTAAACCCCTACAACTCATCCAGAACGCCGCAGCCCGTCTAGTGTTCAACCTTCCCAAGTTCTCTCACGTCACCCCGCTCCTCCGTTCTCTCCACTGGCTTCCAGTTGAAGCTCGCATCCGCTACAAGACCATGGTGCTTGCCTACGGAGCTGTGAGGGGAACGGCACCTCAGTACCTCCAGGCTCTGATCAGGCCCTACACCCAAATAAGGGCACTGCGTTCATCCACCTCTGGCCTGCTCGCCTCCCTACCACTGAGGAAGTACAGTTCCCGCTCAGCCCAGTCAAAACTGTTCGCTGCTCTGGCTCCCCAATGGTGGAACAAACTCCCTCACGACGCCAGGACAGCGGAGTCAATCACCACCTTCCGGAGACACCTGAAACCCCACCTCTTTAAGGAATACTTAGGATAGGATAAAGTAATCCTTCTCACCCCCCCTCCCCCTCTTAAAATATTTAGATGCACTATTGTAAAGTGGCAGTTCCACTGGATGTCATAAGGTGAATGCACCAATTTGTAAGTCGCTCTGGATAAGAGCGTCTGCTAAATGACTTAAATGTAATGTAAATGTCTCTGCACTCTGGACATACACACTCTGTGATTACTGGCTTGACCACTTCACCCAGTTTCCAGTCTGAAATAGGCTATACACACACACACACACACACACACACACACACACACACACACACACACACACACACACACACACACACACACACACACACACACACACACACACACACACACACACACACACACACACACACACACACACACACACCCTGTGACTACTGTCTTGCCCACTTTTTAGAACTAAGAACACTCCAGACCTGACTGCCCTCGACCAGCACTAAAACACCCTGCTGCACTAGCATCAAATATTCCCCACGATATGCAACATTTCAGGGAAGTCAGGAACCAATACACACAGTCAGTTAGGAAAGCAAAGGCTAGCTTTTTCAAAGAGAAATTTGCATCCTGCAGCTCTAATTCCAAAAAGTTCTGGAACACTGTAATGTCCATGGAGAATAAGAACACCTCCTCCCAGCTGCCCACTGCACTGAGGCTAAGAAACACGGGCACCACTGAAAATCCACAATAATCGAGAATTTAAATAAGCATTTCTCCACAGCTGGCCATGCTTTTTCCACCTGGCTACCCCAACCCCGGCCAACAGCTCCGCACCCCCGCAGCAAATGTCCCAAGTCCCCCCCCCGTTCTCCTTCACCCAAATCCCTACATGCTGATGTTCTGAAAAATCTGCAAAATCTGGATCCCTGCAAATCAGCCGGGCTAGACAATCTGGACCCTCTCTTCCTAAAAATGATTTGCTGCCATTGTTGCAACCCCTGTTACCAGTCTGTTCAACCACTCTTTTGTATCGTCTGAGAATCCTAAATATTGGAAAGCTGCCGCGGGCATCCCCCTCTTCAAAGGGGGAGACACTCTAGACCCAAACCGCTACAGACCTATATCTATCCTACCCTGCCTTTCTAAAGTCTTCGAATGCCAAGTTAACAAACAGATCACTGACCATTTTGAATCCCACCGTACCGTCTCCGCTATGCAATCTGGTTTCAGAGCTGGTCACGGGTGCACCTCAGCCACGCCCAAGGTACTAAACAATATCATAGTCGCCATCGATAAAAGATAGTGCTGTACTACTGTCTTCATCAACCTGGCCAAGGCTTTCGACTCTGTCAATCACCGTATTCTTATCGGCAGACTCAACAGCCTTGGGTTCTCTAATGCCTGCCTCGCCTTGTTCACTAAAATACTTCTCAGATAGAGTTCAGTGTGTCGAATCGGAGGGCCTGTTGTCCGGACCTCTGGCAGTCTCTATGGGGGAGCCACAGGTTTTAATCCTCGGGCCGACTCTCTTCTCTGTATACATCAATGATGTCGCTCTTGCTGCTGGTGAGTCTCTGATCAACCTCTACGCAGACGACACCATTCTGTATACTTCTGGCCCTTCTTTGGACACTGTGTTAACAAACCTCCAAACGAGCTTCAATGCCATACAACACCTGCTTTGGCCGCCTTTCCGTCCAGTTCTCTGCTGCCAATGACTGGAACAAATTGCAAAAATCACTGAAGTTGGAGACATATCTTCCTCACTAACTTTAAGCGGCAGCTGTCAGAACAGCTTACAGATCACTGCAGCTGTACACAGCCCATCTGGAAATAGTCCATCCAACCAACTACCAACCTCATCTCCAGATTTGTTTTCGTTTTCCTGCTCTTTTGCACACCAGTATTTCTACTTGCACATCCTCATCTGCACATCTATCACTCCAGTGTTAATTGCTAAATTGTATTTTACTTCGCCACTATGGCCTATTTATTGCCTTACCTCCGTACTCCATTTGCACACTGTATATAGATTTTTCTATTGTGTTATTGACTGTACGTTTGTTTATCCCATGTGTAACTCTGTGTTGTTGTTTTTGTCACACTGCTTTGCTTTATCTTGGCCAGGTCGCAGTTGTAAATATGAACTTGTTCTCAACTGGCCTACCTGGTTAAATAAAGGTGAAATAAATTTTAAAAATGAGCCCAGCTTCCAGTCTGAAATAGGTTATACACACACACGCGCGCACAGAGAGACACGCACTGTAAATACGTACTGTTCTCTTGGTGATCTCTAACTAATCCTCATATCAATGTTCCTCTTTTATGTACCTTGACAGTGTATCCTTAAACAAAGATATGCCAATCAGAGCACATGAGCCAATCAGAGCAAATGGAATGTTTAACTATAACATATAGTGTATATGCTATGCGTAAACATTCCAAAGGTCATGACAACAAGCTGACTAGAACACTGTCCCTATAAAGCTGTCTGGCAGGTACACATTGATATACCATAAAGATTAGAACATACAGAATTGCATTTAGTAGGTTGTAGACTACAAGAGTTTCACACTAACATAAAGCAGTCGAGTCCTGTATTTAAGCTGTGAACTTCCCTGTACCAATACAAACCACTCATTTCAACTTCAGCACGGTCATATTAACCTGAAATGGACAACACATATTCATGGCTCCACCACTGAACACCGGAATACATCAAGACACTGACGTTTCTCTCAAAAAAGTATTTCATGTTCGAGAAAGGATGAGTAAGGGGAATAAAACGGAATGGCGATTGGTTGGAAGGAGAGTGGTGATTGGTTGGAAGGGTTTTCATGGTAGAGTGGTGATTGGTTGGAAGGGTTTTCATGGTAGAGTGGTGATTGGTTGGAAGGAGAGTGGTGATTGGTTGGAAGGAGAGTGGTGATTGGTTGGAAGGAGAGTGGTGATTGGTTGGAAGGGTTTTCATGGTAGAGTGGTGATTGGTTGGAAGGGTTTTCATGGTAGAGTGGTGATTGGTTGGAAGGAGAGTGGTGATTGGTTGGAAGGGTTTTCATGGTAGAGTGGTGATTGGTTGGAAGGGTTTTCATGGCAGAGTGGTGATTGGTTGGAAGGAGAGTGGTGATTGGTTGGAAGGGTTTTCATGGTAGAGTGGTGATTGGTTGGAAGGAGAGTGGTGATTGGTTGGAAGGGTTTTCATGGAAGAGTGGTGATTGGTTGGAAGGAGAGTGGTGATTGGTTGGAAGGGTTTTCATGGCAGAGTGTTGATTGGTTGGAAGGGTTTTCATGGTAGAGTGGTGATTGGTTGGAAGGAGAGTGGTGATTGGTTGGAAGGAGAGTGGTGATTGGTTGGAAGGGTTTTCATGGTAGAGTGGTGATTGGTTGGAAGGGTTGTCATGGCAGAGTGGTGATTGGTTGGAAGGAGAGTGGTGATTGGTTGGAAGGGTTTTCATGGTAGAGTGGTGATTGGTTGGAAGGAGAGTGGTGATTGGTTGGAAGGGTTTTCATGGTAGAGTGGTGATTGGTTGGAAGGAGAGTGATGATTGGTTGGAAGGGTTTTCATGGCAGAGTGGTGATTGGTTGGAAGGAGAGTGGTGATTGGTTGGAAGGGTTTTCATGGCAGAGTGGTGATTGGTTGGAAGGAGAGTGGTGATTGGTTGGAAGGGTTTTCATGGCAGAGTGGTGATTGGTTGGAAGGGTTTTCATGGCAGAGTGCTGATTTGTTGGAAAGAGAGTGGTGATTGGTTGGAAGGGTTTTAATGGTAGAGTGGTGATTGGTTGGAAGGGTTTTCATGGCAGAGTGGTGATTGGTTGGAAGGAGAGTGGTGAATGGTTGGGAGGGTTTTCATGGTAGAGTGGTGATTGGTTGGAAGGAGAGTGGTGATTGGTTGGAAGGGTTTTCATGGTAGAGTGGTGATTGGTTGGAAGGGTTTTCATGGCAGAGTGGTGATTGGTTGGAAGGAGAGTGGTGATTGGTTGGAAGGGTTTTCATGGTAGAGTGGTGATTGGTTGGAAGGAGAGTGGTGATTGGTTGGAAGGGTTTTCATGGTAGAGTGGTGATTGGTTGGAAGGGTTTTCATGGCAGAGTGGTGGTTGGTTGGCACTGGTACCTAGGGAGGCTGGTACCTAGGGAGGCTGGTACCTAGGGAGGCCCTGGCCCTGGTACCTACATTAATCATATTGTAGTTATTTCAACACTCATTAGAATGTATTTTGATTTAATTTATTTAACCTTTATTTAACTAGGTAAGTCATTTAAGAACCAAATCGTATTTACAATGATGGCCTACCAAAATGCCTCATGCAAGGACAGGGGCCTGGGATTATAATAAATAAATAAATACAATATCAATAAAGAACAAAACACACATCACAACAAGAGACACAACACTACATAAAGAGAGACAACACAACAGTACATAAAGAGAGACAACACAACAGTACATAAAGAGAGACAACACTACATAAAGAGAGACAACACAACACTACATAAAGAGAGACACCACTGCACTACATAAAGAGAGACAACACAACACTGCATAAAGAGAGACACCACAACACTACATAAAGAGAGACACCACAACACTACATAAAGAGAGACACCACAACACTACATAAAGAGAGACCACACAACACTACATAAAGAGAGACAACACTACATAAAGAGACAACACAACACTACATAAAGAGAGACAACACTACATAAAGAGAGACAACACAACACTACATAAAGAGAGACAACACTACATAAAGAGAGACAACACAACATAAAGAGGGACAACACAACACTACATAAAGAGAGACAACACAACACTACATAAAGAGAGACAACACAACACTACATAAAGAGGGACAACACAACACTACATAAAGAGAGACAACACAACACTACATAAAGAGAGACACCACAACACTACATAAAGAGAGACACAACACTACATAATGAGAGACACCACAACACTACATAAAGAGAGACACCACAACACTACATAAAGAGAGACAACACAACACTACATAAAGAGAGACACCACAACACTACATAAAGAGAGACAACACAACACTACATAAAGAGAGACACAACACTACATAATGAGAGACACCACAACACTACATAAAGAGAGACACCACAACACTACATAAAGAGAGACAACACAACACTACATAAAGAGAGACAACACAACACTACATAAAGAGAGACAACACAACACTACATAAAGAGAGACAACACAACACTACATAAAGAGAGACAACACTACACTACATAAAGAGAGACAACACAACACTACATAAAGAGAGACAACACAACACTACATAAAGAGAGACACCACAACACTACATAAAGAGAGACACCACAACACTACATAAAGAGAGACACCACAACACGACATAAAGAGAGACACCACAACACTACATAAAGAGAGACAACACAACACTACATAAAGAGAGACAACACAACACTACATAAAGAGACAACACAACACTACATAAAGAGAGACAACACAACACTACATAAAGAGAGACAACACAACACTACATAAAGAGAGACAACACAACACTACATAAAGAGAGACAACACAACACTACATAAAGAGAGACAACACAACACTACATAAAGAGAGACAACACAACACTACATAAAGAGAGACACCACTGCACTACATAAAGAGAGACAAGACAACACTACATAAAGAGAGACACCACTACATAAAGAGAGACACAACACTACATAAAGAGAGACAACACAACACTACATAAAGAGAGACACCACTACATAAAGAGAGACAACACAACACTACATAAAGAGAGACAACACAACACTACATAAAGAGAGACAACACAACACTACATAAAGAGAGACAACACAACACTACATAAAGAGAGACACTACAACACTACATAAAGAGAGACACTACAACACTACATAAAGAGAGACACCACAACACTACATAAAGAGAGACACCACAACACTACATAAAGAGAGACACCACAACACGACATAAAGAGGGACAACACACCACTACATAAAGAGAGACAACACTACATAAAGAGAGACACCACAACACTACATAAAGAGAGACAACACTACATAAAGAGAGACAACACTACATAAAGAGAGACTTAATAAGACAACAACATAGCAAGGCAGCAACACATGACAACACAGCATGGTAGCACCACAACATGACAACAACATGGTAGCAACACAACATGGTAGCAGAAGCCCTAGTCTTTATGTCTATAGTCTATCATGCCACAAGGCTCCATGTCTCTCTCTCTCTCTCTCTCTCCTCCCTTTCCGCCTGCTGCATGCTACAGGGAGGGAAGGAAGGCAGGCGGGGATGGAGGGAGGGGGCTATGGAGGGGAGAGGGAGGGAGGGGGCTATGGAGGGGAGAGGGAGGGAGGGGGCTATGGAGGGGGAGAGGGAGGGAGGGAGGAGTTGTTGGAGTGAGGAGTGAGTGAGTGAGTGAGTGAGTGAGTGAGTGAGTGAGTGAGTGAGTGAGTGAGTGAGTGAGTGAGTGAGTGAGGGAGGGAGGGAGGGAGGGAGGGAGGGAGGGAGGGAGGGAGGGAGGGAGGGAGGAGGGAGGGAGGGAGGGAGGGAGGGAGGGAGGGAGGCTCTTTGATGCCTAACCTGAGTTCAACAGCTCATTTGGGCCATTCTGAGAGGGGATGTGGCCTGGTCTGGTCTGAAGTTGGAACAGCAGTCGGTCAGACTCTGTGATTCTAGTGTTTCCTGACACCAGGAGCATGAGGAGGAGGAGCACGAAGAAGAGGAGGAGCACGAGGAGGAGGAGGAAGAGGAGGGGGAGGAGGAGGACGAGGAGGAGGAAGAGGAGAAGCACAAAGAGGAGGAGGAGAAGGAGCATGAAGAGGAGGAGGAGGAGGAGGAGGAGGAGCACGTAAAGGAGGAGGAGGCGCATTAGGAGGAGAAGGAGGAGGAGGAAGAGGAGGAGGTGCACGAAGAGGAGGAGGAGGAGGAGCATGGAGAGAAGGAGGAGGAAGAGTAGCATGAGGAGGAGGAGCACGAAGAGGAGGAGGAGGAGCATGAAGAGGAAGAGGAGGAGGAAGAAGAGGAGGAGCACGAAGAGGAGGAGGAGCATGAAGAGGAGGAGGAGGAGAATGAGGAGGAAGAGGAGGAGGAGCATGAGGAGGAGGAAGAGGAGAACAGCTTGAGAACACAGTCCCTGCACAACATGAAGAGGGGCTGGTAGGAAGGAGCCCCCAGACCAATATTCTTAAAATATATTCTGTGACTGTGGAGGTGTAATTGAGCAGAAGCTCCTACCCAGAGTGACTCTACTACTACTCTCTTCAAAAGGCTGAGGGCAAGCTTCAGACCACAATAGGGCAAGCTTCAGACAACAATAGGGCAAGCTTCAGACCACAATAGGGCAAGCTTCAGACCACAATAGGGCAAGCTTCAGACCACAATAGGGTCTACCACAATAGGGCAAGCTTCAGACCATAATAGGGCAAGCTTCAGACCACAATAGGGCAAGCTTCAGACCACAATAGGGCAAGCTTCAGACCACAATAGGGCAAGCTGCAGACCACAATAGCGCCGCTGATAAAAACCTTAAATACAGAACCAGCCCAATGAAAAGCAGATAGATCAATCTATTTAAGTATCCCGACGGTTGACAATAACACAGGGGTCGAACGACCCCTGGACACCTCCATGTTCCTGCTCTTTTGTCTCTGGGACATCTCACCACCAACCAGGGTGACAATGGGGGTGGGACCCCTGGTGGGGGGTCTATGTCCCAGCGTGTTCATCCCAGGGAGGGGTCACTGTTCTCAGTCAAGCTGCGGCAGCCACTGGCCCCTGACATCCAGCCCCCCCAGTGAGGATACAAATGGAAGGATGGAGGAGACAGAAAGTCAATGGGTAGATTGTTCAATTTAACCCTTGTGACCCGGGCTACCCTTCAATCTGTCAGCCAGACCCTCCCCTCTGCTCCCATCACACTAAACGGTACAGATAGCAGGACGGGACAAGGGAGAGGAGCGAACAAAAAGAGTAAATGTGAGAGAACATTGGAAGCAGAGAGAGAGAGAGAGAGAGAGAGAGAGAGAGAGAGAGAGAGAGAGAGAGAGAGAGAGAGAGAGAGAGAGAGAGAGAGAGAGAGAGAGAGAACAGAGAAGCAGAGAGAGAGAGAGAGAGAGAGAGAGAGAGAGAGAGAGAGAGAGAGAGAGAGAGAGAGAGAGAGAGAGAGAGAGAGAGAGAGAGAGAGAGAGAGGGAGAGAGAGAGACAGAGAGAGAGGAGAGAGAGAGAGAGGGGAGAGCGAACTTTGTAAGTTGTCTACCTCACTTGCTTTGGCAATGTTAACACATGTTTCCCATGCCAATAAAGCCCTTGAATTGAATTGAATTGAGAGAGAGAGAGAGACAGAGAGAGAGAGAGAGAGAGAGAGAGAGAGAGAGAGAGAGAGAGAGAGAGAGAGAGAGAGAGAGAGACAGAGAGAGAGAGAGAGAGAGAGAGAGAGAGAGAGAGAGAGAGAGAGAGAGAGAGAGAGAGAGAGAGAGAGAGAGAGAGAACATTGGAAGCAGAGAGAGAGAGAGAGAGAGAGAGAGAGAGAGAGAGAGAGAGAGAGAGAGAGAGAGAGAGAGAGAGAGAGAGAGAGAGAGAGAGAGAGAGAGAGAGAGGAGAGAGAGAGACAGAGAGAGGGAGAGAGAGAGAGAGAGAGGGAGAGCGAACTTTGTAAGTTGTCTACCTCACTTGCTTTGGCAATGTTAACACATGTTTCCCATGCCAATAAAGCCCTTGAATTGAATTGAATTGAGAGAGAGACAGACAGACAGACAGACAGACAGACAGACAGACAGAGAGAGAGAGAGAGAGAGAGAGAGAGAGAGAGAGAGAGAGAGAGAGAGAGAGAGAGAGAGAGAGAGAGAGAGAGAGAGAAAGAGAGAGAGAGAGACAGAGAGAGAGACAGAGAGAGAGACAGATAAATATACAGACAACAAATTCCAGTTGGCTATACTAAAATTCTTTAACATTATCCTTAGCTCTGGCATCTTCCCCAATATTTGGAACCAAGAACCGATCACCACAATCCACAAGAGTGGAGACAAATTTGACCCCAATAACTACCGTGGGATATGCGTCAACAGTAACCTTGGAAAAATCCTCTGCATTATCATTACCAGCAGACTCGTACATTTCCTCAGAGAAAACAATGTCTTGAGCAAATGTCAAATTGGCATTTTAACAAATGACCGTATGACAGACCACGTATTCACCCTGCACACCCTCATTAACAAACAAACAAAACAAAGGCAAAGTCTTCACATCGTTTGTTGATTTTTAAAAAAAGCCTTCCACTCAATCTGGCATGAGGGTCTGCTATACAAACTGATGGAAAGTGGTGTTGGGGGTAAAACATACGACATTATAAAATCCATGTACACAAACAAGTATGCGGTTAAAATTGGCAAAAAAACACACATTTCTCCCCACAGGGCCATGGGGTGAGACAGAGATGCAGCTTCTTCAACATATATATCAATGAACTGGCGCGGGCACTAGAAAAGTCTGCAGCAACCGGCCTCACCCGACTAGAATCTGAAGTCAAATGTCTACTGTTTGCTGATGATCTGGTGCTTCTGTCACCAACCATGGAGGAGGGCCTACAGCAGCACCTAGATATTCTGCACAGATTCTGTCAGACCTGGGCCCTGACAGTAAATCTCAGTAAGACCAAAGTGATGTTGTTCCAAAAAAGGTCCAGTCGCCAGGACCACAAATACAAATTCCATCCAGACACCGTTGCCCTAGAGCACACAAAAAACTATACATACATCGGCCAAAACTTCCCATGTTTAACTGTGTCGCACTGCTTTGCTTCATCTTGGCCAGGTCGCAGTTGTAAATGAGAACTTGTTCTCAACTTGCCTACCTGGTTAAATAAAGGGTTAGGGTTATATATATAAATAACTGGTTAAATAAAGGGTTAGGGTTATATATATAAATAACTGGTTAAATAAAGGTGAAATAAAAAAATGTCAAAGCTGTGAACGCTCTGAGAGAAAGAAGGGAAAGAAGGGCCATCAAAATGAACATAAAATTTGACATACCAATTAGGATCTGGCTAAAAATACTTTAATCAGTTTTTAAACCCATTGCCCTTTATGGTTGTGAGGTCTGGGGTCCTCTCACCAACCAAGACTTCACAGAATGGGACAAACACCAAAATACAACGTAAAACACTGAGGCCTACTGGTGCTCTTTCATGCCGTCCCTAGGAGGGGTGCGTCGCTTGAGTGGGTTGAGTCACGGACGTGGTCTTCCTGTCTGGGTTGCCCCCCCCCTTGTGTTGTGCCGTGGCGGAGATCTTTGTGGGCTATACTCGGCCTTGTCTCAGGATGATAAGTTGGTGGTTTAAGATATCCCTCTAGTGGTGTGGGGCTGTGCTTTGGCAAAGTGGGTGGGGTTATATCCTGCCTGTTTGGCCCTGTCCGGGGGTATCATCGGATGGGGCCACAGTGTCTCCTGACCCCTCCTGTCTCAGCCTCCAGTATTTATGCTTCAGTAGTTTATGTGTCGGGGGGCTTGGGTCAGTCTGTTATATCTGGTGTATTTCTCCTGTCTTATCTGGTGTCCTGTGTAAAGTATGCTCTCTCTAATTCTCTTTCTCTCTTTCTTTTTTTTTTCTCTCTCGGAGGACCTGAGCCCTAGGACCATGCCTCAGGACTACCTGGCACGATGACTCCTTGCTGTTCCCAATCCACCTGGTCATACTACCGATCTGCCTGCAGCTATGGAGCCCTGACCTGTTCACCGGACATGCTACCTGTCCCAGACCTGCTGTTTTCAACTCTCTAGAGACAGCAGGAGCGGTAGAGATACTCCTAATGATCGGCTATGAAAAGCCAACTGACATTTACTCCTGAGGTGCTGACTTGCTGCTCCCTCGACAACTACTGTGATTATTATTATTTGACCCTGCTGGTCATTTATGAACGTTTGAACATCTTGGCCATGTTCTGTTATAATCTCCACCCGGCACAGCCAGAAGAGTACTGGCACTTTGAGACATCAGCTGATGTACGAAGGGCTATATAAATACATTTGATTTGATTTGAAAACACCAAATAATGCATGCAGAGTAGAATTAGGCCGATGTCCGTTAATTTTCCAAATCCAGAAAAGAGATGTTAAATTGTACAACCACCTAAAAGGACAAAGCCATCATCGACAGAGAAATGAACTGGAGAAGAGTCCCCTAAGCAAGCTGGTCCTGGGGCTCTGTTCACAAACACACCCTACAGAGAGATGAACCTGGAGAAGAGTCCCCTAAGCAAGCTGGTCCTGGGACTCTGTTCACAAACACACCCTACAGAGAGATGAACTGGAGAAGAGTCCCCTAAGCAAGCTGGTCCTGGGACTCTGTTCACAAACACACCCTACAGAGAGATGAACTGGAGAAGAGTCCCCTAAGCAAGCTGGTCTTGGGGCTCTGTTCACAAACATAAACACACCCACAGAGCCCCAGGACAGCAACACAATTAGACTGAATCAAATCATGAGAAAACAAAAAGATAATTACTTAACACATTGCAAAGAATTAACAAAAAAACAGAGCAAACTAGAATGCTATTTCGCCCTAAACAGAGAGTATACAGCGGCAGAATACCTGACCACTGTGACTGGCCCTAAACAGAGAGTACACAGTGGCAGAATACCTGACCACTGTGACTGGCCCTAAACAGAGAGTACATAGTGGCAGAACACCTGACCACTGTGACTGACCCTAAACAGAGAGTACATAGTGGCAGAATACCTGACCACTGTGACTGGCCCTAAACAGAGAGTACATAGTGGCAGAACACCTGACCACTGTGACTGACCCTAAACAGAGAGTACATAGTGGCAGAATACCTGACCACTGTGACTGACCCTAAACAGAGAGTACACAGTGGCAGAATACCTGACCACTGTGACTGATCCAAAATTAAGTAAAGCTTTGACTATGTACAGTCTCAGTGAGCATAGCCTTGCTATTGAGAAAGGCCGCCGTAGGCAGACCTGGCTCTCAAGAGAAGACAGGCTATGTGCTCACTGCCCACAAAATGAGGTGGAAACTGAGCTGCACTTCCTAACCTCCTGTCCAATGTGTGACCATATTAGAGAGACATATTTCCCTCAGATTTCACAGATCTACAAAGAATCCCAAAACAAACCCGATTTTGATAAACTCCCATATCTACTGGGTGAAATACCACAGTGTTCCATCACAGCAGCAAGATGTGACCTGTTGCCACAAAAAAAGGTCAACCAGTGAAGAACAAACACCATTGTGAATACAACCCATATTTATGTTTATTTATTTTCCCTTTTGTACTTCAACCATTTCCACATCGTTACAACACTGTATATATACACACAATATGATATTTTAAATGTCTTTATTCTTTTGGAACTTCTGTGAGTGCAATGCTTACTGTTAATTTTATATTGTTTATTTTACTTTTGTATATTATCTACCTCACTTGCTTTGGCAATGTTAATACATGTTTCCCATGCCAATAAAGCCTCTTGAACTGAATTGAATTGAGAGGGAGAGAGAGAGAGAGAGAGAGAGAGAGAGAGAGAGAGAGAGAGAGAGAGAGAGAGAGAGAGAGAGAGAGAGAGAGAGAGAGAGAGAGAGAGAGAGTAGATCTACTTCTATTCTCTCTCCCATGTGATATTATTGATATTTTAACTTCATAACGTCCCCAACAAGTTGCAGCGACAAACACAGAACATATCGCACTGGCTCTGACCTAGATAGTACAGAGACTAGCCTCTATTTGAATTATAGCACACACACATACACACAAGCAGACACAGACTGGTTCATGACCTCTGAGTTCTAACACCCTACTGTCCACATTACCCAATGTGAGCACAACAGAACAGAAGAGAGCAGAACAGAACAGAGCAGAGCAGAACAGAAGAGAGCAGAACAGAACAGAACAGAACAGAGCAGAACAGAAGAGAGCAGAACAGAAGAGAGCAGAGCAGAACAGAAGAGAGCAGAACAGAACAGAAGAGAGCAGAACAGAAGAGAGCAGAGCAGAACAGAACAGAACAGAACAGAACAGAGCAGAACAGAAGAGAGCAGAACAGAAGAGGACAGAACAGAACAGAGCAGAACAGAGCAGAACAGAAGAGAGCAGAACAGAAGAGAGCAGAGCAGAACAGAAGAGAGCAGAGCAGAACAGAAGAGAGCAGAACAGAAGAGAGCAGAACAGAAGAGAGCAGAACAGAAGAGAGCAGAACAGAGTAGAACAGAACAGAACAGAGCAGAGCAGAACAGAGCAGAGCAGAACAGAACAGAGCTGAACAGAGTAGAACAGAACAGAACAGAACAGAACAGAACAGAGCAGAGCAGAACAGAACAGAGAACAGAACAGAGCAGAACAGAACAGAACAGAACAGAACAGAGCAGAGCAGAGCAGAACAGAACAGAACAGAACAGAGCAGAACAGAACAGAACAGAACAGAGACAGAAGCAGAGCAGAACAGAACAGAACAGAACAGAGCAGAGCAGAACAGAGCAGAGCAGAACAGAACAGAGCAGAACAGAACAGCAGAACAGTGCAGAACATCAGAACAGAACATCAGAACAGAACAGCAGAACAGAACAGAGCAGAGCAGAACAGAACAGCAGAACAGTGCAGAACATCAGAACAGAACATCAGAACAGAACAGCAGAACAAAATATCAGAACAGAACAGAACAACAGAACAGAACATCAGCGCAGAACAGAACAGCAGAACAGAGCAGAGCAGAACAGAACAAAACAGAGCAGAGCAGAACAGAACAAAACAGAGCAGAGCAGAACAGAACAAAACAGAACAGAACAGAACAGTAGAATGGGTGCCTCCCGAGTGGCGCACCGGTCTAAGGCACTGCATCACAGTGCTAGAGGTGTTATTACAGACCCAGGTTTTCCTGGGCTGTGCCACAACCGGCCATCCCATAGGAAGGCGCACTATTGTCCAGGTTAGGGGAGGGGAAGTGGGGGACTTTACTTGGCTCATCGCACTCTAGCAACTCCTTGTGGCTGCCCGGGTGCCTGCAGGCTGAATCCGGTTGCCAGTTGAATGGTGTTTCATCCGAAATGTTGGTGTAGCTGGCTTCCAGGTTAAGCTGGCAGGTGTTAAGGAGCGTGGTTTGGCGGGTTTCGCCTCCCAAGCCCGTTGGAGAAAAGGAGGGTAAAATGACTTTTATTTTTTTAAATAGAGGGGCAAGGGAAATATATCCATCTAGTGGTGTGGGGGCTGTGCTTTGGCCAAGTGGGTGGGGTTATATCCTTCCTGTTTGGCCCTGTCAAGGGGTATCATCGGATGGGGCCACAGTGTCTCCTGACCCCTTCTGTCTCAGCCTCCAGTATTTATGCTGCAGTAGTTTATGTGTCGGGGGGCTAGGGTCAGTCTGTTATATCTGGAGTATTTCTCCTGTCTTATCCAGTGTCCTGTGTGAATTTAAGTATGCTCCCTCTAATTCTCTCTCTCTCTCTCTCTCTCTCTCTCTCTCTCTCTCTCTCTCTCTCTCTCTCTCTCTCTCTCTCTCTCTCTCTCTCTCTCTCTCTCTCTCTCTCTCTCTCTCTCTCTCTCTCTCTCTCTCTCTCTCTCTCTCCCTTCCCTCCCGGAGGACCTGAGCCCTAGGACCATGCCACAGGACTACCTGGCCTGATGACTCCTTGCTGTCCCCAGTCCACCTGGTCGTGCTGCTGCTCCAGTTTCAACTGTTCTGCCTGCGGCTATGGAATACTGACCTGTTCACTGGACGTGCTACCTGTCCCAGACCTGCTGTTTTCAACTCTCTAGAGACAGCAGGAGTGGTAGACATACTCTGAATGATCGGCTATGAAAAGCCAACTGACATTTACTCCTGAGGTGCTGACCTGTTTGCACCCTCGACAACCACTGTGATTATTATTATCTGACCCTGCAGGTCATCTATGAACATTTGAACATCTTGGCCATGTTCTGTTATAATCTCCACCCGGCACAGCCAGAAGAGGACTGGCCACCCCTCATAGCCTGGTTCCTCTCTAGGTTTCTACCTAGGTTCCTGCCTTTCTAGGAAGTCCTAGCCACCGTGCTTCTACATCTGCATTGCTTGCTGTTTGGCGTTTTAGGCTGGGTTTCTGTACAGCACTTTGAGATATCAGCTGATGTACGAAGGGCTATATAAATACATTTGATTGAGTAGGAAATTGATTGGGAGTGAAACATATTCCTAGAACAAACATTTTCACAGGGAATTTTTAAAAAGGTTTACTCATTTTCTGAATCTGTTCACAGCAAGTTTGTTAAATAGTCCATACTGGCGTCATCCTGACATAAAAGATTTAGCAAAGTTTGAAAACTCTCTAGAGATGGACACATACCACTAGTCTAACAGGCAGCAACTCTCTAGTTTAACAAGAACCATCAGTGGAGTTTAAGAAACAACTCTGTCTGTCTGTCTGTCTGTCTGTCTGTCTGTCTGTCTGTCTGTCTGTCTGTCTGTCTGTCTGTCTGTCTGTCTGTCTGTCTGTCTGTCTGTCTGTCTGTCTGTCTGTCTGTCTGTCTGTCTGTCTGTCTGTCTGTCTGTCTGTCTGTCTGTCTGTCTAACCCTGAATCTGTCTGTCTGTCTGTCTGTCTGTCTGTCTGTCTGTCTGTCTGTCTGTCTGTCTGTCTGTCTGTCTGTCTGTCTGTCCCCTCCACCTGTCTGTCTGTCTGTCCCCCTCCACCTGTCTGTCTGTCTGTCTGTCTGTCTGTCTGTCTGTCTGTCCCCCTCCACCTGTCTGTCTGTCTGTCCCCCTCCACCTGTCTGTCTGTCTGTCCCCCTCCACCTGTCTGTCTGTCTGTCTGTCTGTCTGTCTGTCTGTCTGTCTGTCTGTCTGTCTGTCTGTCTGTCTGTCTGTCTGTCTGTCTGACAGGTAACCTAGCCGTTAAGAGTGTTGGGCCAGTAACCGAAAGGTCAATGGTTCAAGTCCCTGAACCGACTATGTTCCCTTGAGCAAGGCACTTAACCCTAATTGCTCTGGATAAGAGCATCTGCTAAATGACTCAAATGTAAATCTAGTATCACTGACATCTTGTGTTGATGTCATCAATGAGTGACAGCTTGTGTGGATGTCATCAACGCGTGACATCTTGTGTTGATGTCATCTGAGTGACATCTGTGTGGATGTCATCTGTCTGTGACATCTGTGTGGATGTCATCTGAGTGACATCTTGTGTGGATGTCATCAACGAGTGACATCTTGTGTGGATGTCATCAACGAGTGGCATCTGTGTGGATGTCATGTCGAGTGACAGCTTGTGTGGATGTCATGTCAGTCTGTGTTGATGTCATCAACGAGTGAATCTGTGTCTGGATGTCATGTCTGTGGCATCTTGTATGGATGTCATGAGTGGCATCTTGTGTGGATGTCATCTGTCTGTCTTGTGTGGATGTCATCTGTCTGACATCTTGTGTGGATGTCATCTGAGTGACATCTTGTCTGGATGTCATCATTTTGACTGGATCTTGTGTGGATGTCATCAGCGGTGAAGAGTGTTGGATGTCATCAACGAAAGTGTCAGCTTGTGTTGATGTCATCCTGAGTGACAGCTTGTGTGGATGTCATCAAGGAAGTGGCATCTTAATGGATGTCATAAGAGTGGCATCTTGTGTGGATGTCATCAAATGTGAAATCTGGATGTCATCAACGAGTGGCATCTTGTATGGATGTCATCAACGAGTGGCATCTTGTGTGGATGTCATCAACGAGTGACAGCTTGTGTGGATGTCATCAACGAGTGACAGCTTGTGTTGATGTCATCAACGAGTGACAGCTTGTGTTGATGAGTCATTGAGTGACATCTTGTGTGGATGTCATCAACGAGTGACATCTTGTGTTGATGTCATCAACGAGTGACAGCTTGTGTGGATGTCATCAACGAGTGACATCTTGTGTTGATGTCATCAACGAGTGACAGCTTGTGTTGATGTCATCAACGAGTGACAGCTTGTGTTGATGAGTCATTGAGTGGCATCTTGTGTTGATGTCATCAACGAGTGACAGCTTGTGTTGATGAGTCATTGAGTGGCATCTTGTGTTGATGTCATCAACGAGTGACAGCTTGTGTTGATGTCATCAACGAGTGACAGCTTGTGTTGATGAGTCATTGAGTGGCAATGGAAGTAATTTGTTTACGTTACATCTTAAGCAAATGAATAATGCAAAGCACTATCTGAGTCCTAGGTAGGTAGTGCACAGTAACTACCAACAATACACAGCGTAATAGACCTTAGAGCTCCTTCCAGTATCCCTCTGAGAGATCCCTGGCTTCACACAGCGCTTAGACACATGGACGCACACATGCAAACACAGACACACACACAATAACCAAGCAAAGGACGTGACTATGAAAAGAAAAGTATTTAATTCACCAACAAACAAAGAGAGTAGATTGAGGAGAGAGGAGAAGGACAGAAAGAGAGAGAAAGAGAAAGAGAAAGAAAAAGAGAGAGCGAGGAGAGAAGCGGGACGGAAAAAGAAAGAGAGAAGAAGGACAGAGAGAGAAGAGAGACAGAAAGAGAGAGAGAGGAGAGAGACAGAAAGAGAGAGAGATGAGAGAGACAGAAAGAGAGAGAGAGGAGAGGACAAAGAGAGAGAGGAGAGGACAGAGAGAGAGAGAGAGAGAGGAGAGCACAGAGACAGAGAGGAGAGGACAGCGATAGAGAGGAGAGGACAGCGATAGAGAGGAGAGGACAGCGATAGAGAGAGAGGAGAGGACAGAGAGAGAGAGGAGAGGACAGAGAGAGAGAGCAGAGGACAGGGAGAGAGAGAGGAGAGGACAGAGAGAGAGAGGAGAGGACAAAGAGAGAGAGGAGAGGACAGAGAGAGGAGAGAGAGAGAGAGAGAGAGAGAGAGAGAGAGAGAGAGAGAGAGAGAGAGAGAGAGAGAGAGAGAGAGAGAGAGAGAGAGAGAGAGGGGAGAGCACAGAGACAGAGACAGAGAGGAGAGGACAGCGATAGAGAGGAGAGGACAGAGAGAGAGAGAGAGGAGAGGACAGAGAGAGAGAGGAGAGGACAAAGAGAGAGAGAGAGAGGAGAGCACAGAGAGAGAGAGGAGAGGACAGAGAGAGAGAGGAGAGGACAGAGAGAGAGAGCAGAGGACAGAGGGGGGGAGTGAAAAAAAACGAGAAAGTAGTGAGAAAGAGAATACAGAGATAGTGAAAACAAGAGCCCCTTCCTCCCTCCCCCCTCCATCTCTCCTTCCCTCCCCCCTCTATCCCTCCTTCCCTCCCTCCATGCAGTTGTTTTTCCCCCAGGAGGAAGCGGAGGCCATGGAGGGAGGGAGAGTAGGAGAGGTGGGAAGGAGGAGAGGGGCCTCATTAACTGTTTCAGCTGAGCTGGAGTCTTTGGCGTATCAACAAGCCATGTTTGCTACCCTTTTATGGGGCCTGACAGCCAGGCTCCAAATGGCTGCCATTCCCATGATACCTCTGTTTTTATAGGCCAGTCAACACATATTAGACCGAGCCTGCCTAGCTGCCTCTCTGCCTGCCTGTCTGTCTGTCTCACTGTCTCCCTGCATTTCTCCCTCCATGTCTGTCTGTCAGTCTACCTGCCTTGCTCCTTGTCTGTCTGTCTGCCTGCCTGCCTGTCTCCCTGACTATCTCACTGTCTGCCTGCTTGTTTCCTTGTCTGTCTGTCTGCCTGCCTGCCTGTCTCCCTGACTATCCCACTGTCTGCCTGCTTGTTTCCTTGTCTGTCTGTCTGCCTGCCTGCCTGCCTGTCTCCCTGACTATCTCACTGTCTGCCTGCTAGTTTCCTTGTCTGTCTGTCTGCCTGCCTGCCTGCCTGCCTGTCTCCCTGACTATCTCACTGTCTGCCTGCTTGTTTCCTTGTCTGTCTGTCTGCCTGCCTGCCTGCCTGTCTCCCTGCTTGTTTCCTTGCCTTTCTGCCCGCTAGCTCCATGAAGATGGCAGGTGGCCTTGCGTTCAAGAGAGTTGGGCCAGTTGCATTACATTTGGCTAGCTAGCTAGCGTTGACTTTCCACTTTTAATTAACCCAACCCCTCCGAAAGACACATATTCAGGTTTTTTGGTAAAGTGTGAGGGCTTGCCACACAGGAAGCCTGTGGAGCTGTTGTAGTGGGGAGTTAAGTGCCTGTATGTCTCCAGCTGCCAGACAGATTTTTCCTGTTGTATCCGGGATTCAAACTGGCAACCCTCCTGTTACTGGCTTGCCTCTCTTACCGCTAGGCTACCCGCCGCCCCCATCTATGTGTCTATCTATCCAGATCGGGGCAGTTCTTCTTCCCCTTTTGTGAGAGACTAGTCCTGATCTTCCTCCTCCTGTTGTCAGGTAGTTCTGTCCTGATCTTCCTCCTCCTGTTGTCAGGTAGTTCTGTCCTGGTCTTCCTCCTCCTGTTGTCAGTTAGTTCTGTCCTGATCTTCCTCCTCCTGTTGTCAGTTAGTTCTGTCCTGGTCTTCCTCCTCCTGTTGTCAGTTAGTTCTGTCCTGGTCTTCCTCCTCCTGTTGTCAGTTAGATATGTCCAGACTCTTTTATTTTATTTTACCTTTATTCAACTAGGCAAGTCAGTTAAGAACAAATTCTTATTTACAATGACAGCCTACCGGGGAACAGTGGGTTAACTGCCTTGTTCAGGGGTAGAATGACAGATTTGTACCTTGTCAGCTCAGGGATTCGATCGAGCAACCTTTTCGGTTACTAGTCCAACGCTCTAACCACTAGGCTACCTGCTGGTTACTGGTCCAACACTCTAACCACTAGGCTACCTGCTGGTTACTGGTCCAACACTAACCACTAGGCTACCTGCTGGTTACTAGTCCAACACTCTAACCACTAGGCTACCTGCTGGTTACTAGTCCAACACTCTAACCACTAGGCTACCTGCTGGTTACTGGTCCAACACTAACCACTAGGCTACCTGCTGGTTACTAGTCCAACACTCTAACCACTAGGCTACCTGCTGGTTACTAGTCCAACGCTCTAACCACTAGGCTACCTGCTGGTTACTAGTCCAACACTCTAACCACTAGGCTACCTGCTGGTTACTAGTCCAACGCTCTAACTACTAGGCTACCTGCTGGTTACTGGTCTATCACTCTAACCACTAGGCTACCTGCTGGTTACTAGTCCAACCCTCTAACCACTAGGCTACCTGCTGGTTACTAGTCCAACACTCTAACCACTAGGCTACCTGCTGGTTACTAGTCCAACACTCTAACCACTAGACTACCTGCTGGTTACTAGTCCAACACTCTAACCACTAGGCTACCTGCTGGTTACTAGTCCAACACTCTAACCACTAGGCTACCTGCTGGTTACTAGTCCAACACTCTAACCACTAGGCTACCTGCTGGTTACTAGTCCAACACTCTAACCACTAGGCTACCTGCTGGTTACTAGTCCAACACTCTAACCACTAGGCTACCTGCTGGTTACTAGTCCAACACTAACCACTAGGCTACCTGCTGGTTACTGGCCCAACGCTCTAACCACTAGGCTAGCTGCTGGACACTGGCCCAACGCTCTAACCACTAGGCTACCTGCTGGTTACTAGTCCAACACTCTAACCACTAGACTACCTGCTGGTTACTAGTCCAACACTCTAACCACTAGGCTACCTGCTGGTTACTGCCCCAACACTCTAACCACTAGACTACCTGCTGGTTACTACCTGCTGGTTACTAGTGCAACACTCTAACCACTAGGCTACCTGCTGGTTACTAGTCCAACACTCTAACCACTAGGCTACCTGCTGGTTACTAGTCCAACACTCTAACCACTAGGCTACCTGCTGGTTACTAGTCCAACCCTCTAACCACTAGGCTACCTGCTGGTTACTAGTCCAACACTCTAACCACTAGGCTACCTGCTGGTTACTGGTCTAACACTCTAACCACTAGGCTACCTGCTGGTTACTGCCCCAACACTCTAACCACTAGGCTACCTGCTGGTAACTGCCCCAACACTCTAACCACTAGGCTACCTGCTGGTTACTGCCCCAACACTCTAACCACTAGGCTACCTGCTGGTTACTAGTCCAACACTCTAACCACTAGGCTACCTGCTGGTTACTAGTCCAACACTCTAACCACTAGGCTACCTGCTGGTTACTAGTCCAACACTCTAACCACTAGGCTACCTGCTGGTTACTAGTCCAACACTCTAACCACTAGGCTACCTGCTGGTTACTAGTCCAACACTCTAACCACTAGGCTACCTGCTGGTTACTAGTCCAACACTCTAACCACTAGGCTACCTGCTGGTTACTAGTCCAACACTCTAACCACTAGGCTACCTGCTGGTTACTAGTCCAACACTCTAACCACTAGGCTACCTGCTGGTTACTAGTCCAACACTCTAACGACTAGGCTACCTGTTGGTTACTAGTCCAACGCTCTAACCACTAGGCTACCTGCTGGTTACTAGTCCAACACTAACCACTAGGCTACCTGCTGGTTACTGGCCCAACGCTCTAACCACTAGGCTAGCTGCTGGACACTGGCCCAACGCTCTAACCACTAGGCTACCTGCTGGTTACTAGTCCAACACTCTAACCACTAGACTACCTGATGGTTACTAGTCCAACACTCTAACCACTAGGCTACCTGCTGGTTACTGCCCCAACACTCTAACCACTAGACTACCTGCTGGTTACTACCTGCTGGTTACTAGTGCAACACTCTAACCACTAGGCTACCTGCTGGTTACTAGTCCAACACTCTAACCACTAGGCTACCTGCTGGTTACTAGTCCAACACTCTAACCACTAGGCTACCTGCTGGTTACTAGTCCAACCCTCTAACCACTAGGCTACCTGCTGGTTACTAGTCCAACACTCTAACCACTAGGCTACCTGCTGGTTACTGGTCTAACACTCTAACCACTAGGCTACCTGCTGGTTACTGCCCCAACACTCTAACCACTAGGCTACCTGCTGGTTACTGCTCCAACACTCTAACCACTAGGCTACCTGCTGGTTACTGCCCCAACACTCTAACCACTAGGCTACCTGCTGGTTACTAGTCCAACACTCTAACCACTAGGCTACCTGCTGGTTTAGTCCAACACTCTAACCACTAGGCTACCTGCTGGTTACTAGTCCAACACTCTAACCACTAGGCTACCTGCTGGTTACTAGTCCAACACTCTAACCACTAGGCTACCTGCTGGTTACTAGTCCAACACTCTAACCACTAGGCTACCTGCTGGTTATAGTCCAACACTCTAACCACTAGGCTACCTGCTGGTTACTAGTCCAACACTCTAACCACTAGGCTACCTGCTGGTTACTAGTCCAACACTCTAACCACTAGGCTACCTGCTGGTTACTAGTCCAACACTCTAACCACTAGGCTACCTGCTGGTTACTGTCCAACACTCTAACCACTAGGCTACCTGCTGGTTACTAGTCCAACACTCTAACCACTAGGCTACCTGCTGGTTACTAGTCCAACACTCTAACCACTAGGCTACCTGCTGGTTACTAGTCCAACACTCTAACCACTAGGCTACCTGCTGGTTACTAGACACTGTTAGGCTACCTGCTGGTTACTAGTCCAACCCTAACCACTAGGCTACCTGCTGGTTACTAGTACACTCTAACCACTAGGCTACCTGCTGGTTACTAGTCCAACACTCTAACCACTAGGCTACCTGCTGGTTACTAGTCCAACACTCTAACCACTAGGCTACCTGCTGGTTACTAGTCCAACACTCTAACCACTAGGCTACCTGCTGGTTACTAGTCCAACACTCTAACCACTAGGCTACCTGCTGGTTATAGTCCAACACTCTAACCACTAGGCTACCTGCTGGTTACTAGTCCAACATAACCACTAGGCTACCTGCTGGTTACTAGTCCAACACTCTAACCACTAGGCTACCTGCTGGTTACTATCCAACACTCTAACCACTAGGCTACCTGCTGGTTACTAGTCCAACACTCTAACCACTAGGCTACCTGCTGGTTACTAGTCCAACACTCTAACCACTAGGCTACCTGCTGGTTACTGTCCCAACACTCTAACCACTAGACTACCTGCTGGTTACTAGTCCAACACTCTAACCACTAGGCTACCTGCTGGTTACTGTCCCAACACTCTAACCACTAGACTACCTGCTGGTTACTAGTCCAACACTCTAACCACTAGGCTACCTGCTGGTTACTAGTCCAACACTCTAACCACTACCACCTGCCGTGCTGTTGTCAGTTTGTTTATCTTTTTTGTTTATATTTCTGCTTTGATGCTGCTGTGCTCTTCAAATCAAATGAGTGTTTGCTTTATAGGACAGTGAGTACAAATGGAGGATACAACCCTGGATATAACCCTGGGTGGACACTGTTAGATACTGTACATAACCCTGGGTGGACACTGTTAGATACTGTACATAACCCTGTGTGGACACTGTTAGACAGTGTATATCACCCTGGGTGGACACTGTTAGATACTGTACATAACCCTGGGTGGACACTGTTAGATACTGTACATAACCCTGGGTGGATACTTTTAGATACCGTATATAACCCTGGGTGGATAATGTTATATACTGTACATAACCCGGGGTGGATAATGTTATATACTGTACATAACCCTGGGTGGATAGATGTGAGGGGCAGCAGTACCTGTATAGATGTTATAGGGGCAGCAGTAGTTGTATAGATGTTATAGGGTCAGCAGTAGTTGTATATATGTTATAGGGGCAGCAGTACCTGTATAGATGTGAGGGACAGCAGTAGTTGTATAGATGTTATAGGGGCAGCAGTAGTTGTATAGATGTTATAGGGGCAGCAGTAGTTGTATAGATGTGAGGGGCAGCAGTAGTTGTATAGATCTGAGAGAGGCAGCAGTACCTGTATAGATGTGAGGGGCAGCAGTAGTTGTATAGATCTGAGAGAGGCAGCAGTACCTGTATAGATGTGAGGGGCAGCAGTAGTTGTATAGATGTTATAGGGGCAGCAGTAGTTGTATAGATGTGAGGGGCAGAAGTAGTTGTATAGATCTGAGAGAGGCAGCAGTACCTGTATAGATGTGAGGGGCAGCAGTAGTTGTATACATGTGAGAGGGGCAGCAGTAGTTGTATAGATGTTATAGGGGCAGCAGTAGTTGTATAGATGTGAGGGGCAGCAGTAGTTGTATAGATGTTATAGGGGCAGCAGTAGTTGTATAGATGTTATAGGGGCATCAGTAGTTGTATAGATGTTATAGGGGCAGCAGTACCTGTATAGATGTTATAGGGACAGCAGTAGTTGTATAGATGTTATAGGGGCAGCAGTAGTTGTATAGATGTTATAGGGGCAGCAGTAGTTGTATAGATGTTATAAGGGCAACAGTAGTTGTATAGATGTGAGGGGCAGCAGTAGTTGTATAGATGTTATAGGGGCAGCAGTACCTGTATAGATGTTATAGGGGCAGCAGCAGTTGTATAGATGTGAGAGGGGCAGCAGTAGTTGTATAGATGTTATAGGGGCAGCAGTAGTTGTATAAATGTGAGGGGCAGCAGTACCTGTATAGATGTGAAGGGCAGCAGTACCTGTATAGATGTGAGAGGAGCAGCAGTAGTTGTATAGATGTTATAGGGGCAGCAGTAGTTGTATAGATGTGAGGGGCAGCAGTACCTGTATAGATGTGAAGGGCAGTAGTACCTGTATAGATGTGAGAGGGGCAGCAGTAGTTGTATAGATGTTATAGGGGCAGCAGTAGTTGTATAGATGTTATAGGGGCAGCAGTAGTTGTATAGATGTTATAGGGGCAGCAGTAGTTGTATAGATGTGAGGGGCAGCAGTAGTTGTATAGATGTGAGGGGCAGCAGTAGTTGTATAGATGTTATAGGGGCAGCAGTAGTTGTATACATGTGAGAGGGGCAGCAGTAGTTGTATAGATGTTATAGGGGCAGCAGTAGTTGTATAGATGTTATAGGGGCAGCAGTAGTTGTATAGATGTTATAGGGGCAGCAGTAGTTGTATAGATGTGAGGGGCAGCAGCAGTTGTATAGATGTGAGGGGCAGCAGTACCTGTATAGATGTGAGAG
This sequence comes from Oncorhynchus gorbuscha, assembly GCF_021184085.1. NCBI lineage: Eukaryota > Metazoa > Chordata > Actinopteri > Salmoniformes > Salmonidae > Oncorhynchus > Oncorhynchus gorbuscha. Next base: position 95,176,186 of record NC_060177.1, read on the forward strand.
GGGCAGCAGTAGTTCTGTACATGTGAGGGGGGCAGCAGTAATTCTGTACATGTGAGAGGGGCAGCAGTAATTCTGTAGATTTATTTTATTTTACCTTTATTTAACCAGGCAAGTCAGTTAAGAACAAATTCTTATTTTCAATGACGGCCTAGGAACAGTGGGTTCAGGGGCAGAACGACAGATTTGTACCTTGTCAGCTCGGGGTTACTAGTCCAACGCTCTAACCACTAGGCTACCCTGCCGCCCCGATGTGAGAGGGGCAGCAGTAATTCTGTAGATGTGAGAGGGGCAGCAGTAATTCTGTAGATGTGAGAGGGGCAGCAGTAATTCTGTAGATGTGAGAGGGGCAGCAGTAATTCTGTAGATGTAAGAGGGGCAGCAGTACCCGTGTCAAGGAATCGCATGCAGCTTTCAATCTGGCTGTAGACTAACTATTTATTGCCTTTCTAATGCCGCTGGTTTCACATTCCCTCCTTCTGTAAACATGTCAGAGACTTGCCAAGGACAACAACAACATCACATCACTGAATATACACATGACTACACATAGCTGTATTTATGGTTCAACCTCCCTGTATTAAGTCATACATCAGCTGTGTACAACTCAAACCATCTGGCAGCGTAGATAGGGTTTCTTCAGACACGGCATAGACGGACAAGCTTTGTGCTTGTTCAAACCTGCTCTACATCTTGTTTGGTTGTCTCTGGTTGTAGAAAATATGTTTCCCCCCCAGAGGCAAGATTGAGTGATTGGACCAAAAACCTAATGGCTCAAACACGTAACGTATCCAACAAGGGTTGATAAAAAAAGGCGAGCACTTCCTAGAATAGACTTTCCAAGAACGTATGATTGCTGTAACTGCTACAAATATCGACCTACTAAAAATGTTTCTGTGGACATCTGAGGGTTACACCTGGATTGGGGTGATTGGTTGATTGGCTGATCCACTTGGGAGTCCAGTGCGATTAGGAAATAAACTGAAGCTAGCCTTAGCCTAGTAGCGATGTGGCTAGCAGTGCCACCTGAAGCTAACCTTTATCTTAGTAGCAATGTGGCGAACAGTGCCACCTGAAGCTAACCTTAGCTTAGTAGCGATGTGGCTAACAGTGTCACCTGAAGCTCACCTTAGCTTAGTAGCGATGTGGCTAACAGTGTCACCTGAAGCTAACCTTAGCTTAGTAGCGATGTGGCTAACAGTGTCACCTGAAGCTCACCTTAGCTTAGTAGCGATGTGGCTAACAGTGTCACCTGAAGCTAACCTTAGCTTAGTAGCGATGTGGCTAACAGTGTCACCTGAAGCTAACCTTAGCTTAGTAGCGATGTGGCTAACAGTGTCACCTGAAGCTCACCTTAGCTTAGTAGCGATGTGGCTAACAGTGTCACCTGAAGCTAACCGTAGCTTAGTAGCGATGTGGCTAACAGTGTCACCTGAAGCTCACCTTAGCTTAGTAGCGATGTGGCTAACAGTGTCACCTGAAGCTAACCTTAGCTTAGTAGCGATGTGGCTAACCGTGTCACCTGAAGCTAACCTTAGCTTAGTAGCGATGTGGCTAACAGTGTCAGCTGAAGCTCATCTTAGCTTTGTAGCAAATATTTGTTTGTTTGACAGGGACCATATACAACAGACGTTGCACCAGATTCTAGCTAAACTAATTAATCTGTAGTCCATGTCGTACAGTTTGTCAGTGAGTGTCAGGAGGAATGTTCTAGATCTATACCGAAGGGGAGTGGAGTGTTAGCCTACATGTAATGGAGTGTTAGCCTACAAGTATTGGAGCGTTAGCCTATATGTATTGGAGTGTTAGCCTACATGTATTGGAGTGTTAGCCTACATGAATTACAGTGTTAGCCTATATGCATTGGAGTGTTAGCCTACATGTATTGAAGTGTTAGCCTACATGTATTGGAGTGTTAACCTACATGAATTACAGTGTTAGCCTACATGTGTTGGAGTGTAGTCTACATGTATTGGAGTGGTAGCCTACATGTATTGGAGTGTAAGCCTAAATGTTTTGGACTGTTAGCCTACATGTTTTGGAGTGTAGCCTACATGTATTGGAGTGTTAGCCTACATGTAAAGGGTTAGCCTACATGAATTACAGTGTTAGCCTACATGTATTGTAGTGTAGTCTACATGTATTGTAGTGTTAGCCTACATGTATTAGAGTGTTAACCTACATGTAATGGAGTGTTAGTCTACATGTATTGGAGTAGAGCCTACATGTATTGGAGTGTTAACCTACATGTATTGGAGTGTTAGCCTACATGTATTGGAGTAGAGCCTACATGTATTAGAGTAGAGCCTACATGTATTGGAGTTTTGACGTTTTAGCCTACATGTATTGGAGTGTAGCCTACATGTATTGGAGTGTTAGCCTACAAGTATTGGAGTGTTAGCCTACATGAATTACAGTGTTAGCCTACATGTATTGGAGTGTTAGCCTACATGTATTGGAGTGTTAGCCTACATGTATTGGAGTGTTAGCCTACATGTATTGGAGATGTATTGGAGTAGAGCCTACATTTATTAGAGTGTTAGCCGACATGTATTGGAGATGTATTGGAGTAGAGCCTACATGTATTGGAGTAGAGCCTACATGTATTAGATTGTTAGCCGACATGTATTGGAGATGTATTGGAGTAGAGCCTACATGTATTGGAGTAGAGCCTACATGTATTAGATTGTTAGCCGACATGTATTGGAGATGTATTGGAGTAGAGCCTACATGTATTGGAGTGTTAGCCTACATGTATTGGAGTGTTATCCTACATGTATTGGAGTGTTAGCCTACATGTATTGGAGTAGAGCCTACATGTATTGGAGTAGAGCCTACATGTATTGGAGTGTTAGCCTACATGTATTGGAGTGTTATCCTTCATGTATTGGAGTGTTAGCCTACATGTATTGGAGTAGAGCCTACATGTATTGGAGTTTCAGCCTCCATGTACTGGACTGTTTTCCTACATGTACCCTATCTTCCCTGCCTCATGCGCTCCCTCACTAATCTGTTGTTTTAACTCTGTGATCCCCTTAGTGATCTCTGACCAACTAAGGAATCCAGAAGTTGCATTCCAAATGGCACTTGTCCAGAGCACATAAGGCTCTGTTCAAAAGTAATGCACTATATAGGGAACAGGGTGCAGTTTTGGGACGCAGCCCAGAAGCAGTAAGCAGAGCTCTACCACAGAGCCATGATGCTGCTGGATGTGGGTCAGTCCCAAATAGAAACAGAGAGTCAGCAAGCTCCTGTTAGATTTCACAGCACTGATTCCTCAGCCGATAAAAGAGGATCCCCTTACAGACCAGACCAAGGCTACATTCTTTAAGACACCGACATGGTTTTCTTTTGGATTATATAGGTTTGGTATTTAAAGCTAGAATTCTTCATTTGAACTATAACAAAGTGGACACCAGGTTTTGGCAAAAAGCTAAAGCATAATTCATAGGTCATAGGTCATAGGTCATAGGTCATTTTGATGCAAGGACTGACCTGTTTGATTACATTCATTTTGTTTAGTAAAACAAGTTTATATCTTGGGTTCTCATTTGAACTGAAGCTCATGAGGAATTTATAAATGATATTCTTCCAAAAACAAAATAATCTATGGTTACTATAGATACCATTAAATAATAAAATGGACGTAGCAATTTAGGATTCTAGATTTGAGAAAGATTGTCAATCTTTATTAATTTACTCCAGGAATTTGTGTGAAGTATTAATTAGAGGTTCTACTCAATCAGGAATTTGTGTGAAGTATTAATTAGAGGTTCTACTCAATCAGGAATTTGTGTGAAGTATTAATTAGTGGTTCTACTCAATCAGGGATTTGTGTGAAGTATTAATTAGAGGTTCTACTCAATCAGAAATTGGTGTGAAGTATTAATTAGAGGTTCTACTCAATCAGAAATTTGTGTGAAGTATTAATTAGAGATTCTACTCAATCAGGAATTTGTGTGAAGTATTAATTAGAGGTTCTACTCAATCAGGAATTTGAATCCTGAACCACCACGGCAGTGGGAATAGGTTTTCATAGAGGGTCATGTGGAGCCTAATTTCCTCTTAATTATCTGTTATAAATGTTTATTAGTTAGAGAGAGAGAGAGAGATCACCCCCTCCAGAGACCTTGCTTCAGCCAAACCCTGTCGGCCCAGGGAGGGGGTTAGACTCGGCCCAACCTCCCTGGGCCGAGTCTAACCCCTCCCTGGGCCGGGTCTAACCCCCTCCCAGGGCCGGGTCTAACCCCCTCCCTGGGCCGAGTCTAACCCCCTTCCTGGGCCGGGTCTAACCCCCTCCCTGGGCCGAGTCTAAACCCCTCCCTGGGCCGAGTCTAACCCCCTCCCCGGGCCACATGGGTCTTCTTGACGCCAAAAACAAGTCCACTGTTGACCACTCTTTTAAGTGCTTTAACTCCCTCCTTCCCTCCAGAATTATATAGCCTCCATTGGCCTCTTGTCTTTTCTTTTTTTCTTCCAAAGGGGTTAATATTGATTTATCATCCTCCATGTGAAGCTGCTTCAATAATCCTCTATCCTCTCCTCCCAGCGAGCGTGGCTCTGGCTACGCGGCCGACCGGACATTTGTCAGGAAGGAGCGTTGATGGGCTGTGAATGAAATTGTTCAAGAAAAAAATAAATACCCATTACCTTGTCAGAGTTCTATTTTTACGTCATTAGGCCGTATTCGGGGAGAATGGGATTATATCCACGGGCTGATGGAGATGCCTACCGCCTTATAGTGGGGCAGTAAATAATGATTGGCTATAGAGGAGTCCTAGCCACTAGGTCTTACTCAGTCATATCATTATTTTATAAAGAGACACCAGCATTTCCAACTGATGTAAGAGGGTGGGGGTGTTTGTGTTGAGTAAATTGATCAGAATGTATTATCATTTATAATAAGAGGTTTCATCTTCATTCTTCGCACTCATACCATTGAGGCCAAATAGAAATGGAGGGGGACGAAGCCCCCCCCCGCCCCCATAACCTTCCTTTGTTTGTGCCATGTTATTCCTCCGTGCAATCTGAGCAGGGAAAACAAAGAAAGGAAGTCCAACTGTTTCCTTCTAAATACCAGAGGATCTATATAGCGTGTTTTAGGAACTATATCAGGTTTGTATTGATTCTAACTACACTTTGAATCTGAATTTACAGATTTTTTTTCCTGATCCTGGCGATAGAGCAACTGAAGCCCAGGCTTTGGGGGGGAGGATTCCTCTTTATTACAGTTAATATGGATATGGATTTTAACGGCATTAATCAACTGGTGTGTCGTCTCCCTATCGCCTTTTCTCTTTCAGTTCACACTTTTCGCTGAGGTGTTCAGCAGCAAACCATGGGAACCCCCTCGCTTGCTAAAGACAAGCTATTTCCCTCTGCCAATTAGCTCAGAATTTCCAGTAGGAGATTTTCATTCACAAAAAAAAAAGACACATTGATGCATAATCTCTTATTCTATTCGTCTTCTTCTACAGATGGGTTAAAGGTGGACACAAGGATGGACTGTCTGCTATCCAACGGAATCAAACTAAATGACACAGGAAATAGGAAATAACTCGGCCTCGGATGAAGGCAGCGAGCGCCAGTACCACTTTGAGGGGAAAACAAAAGACCCCATGGCCATTTTCATGAAGAATGTCTGAGGAAAGGACAAGAGACCATCAAAGACATTTATGGGAGAAAGAAAAGGAAAACGTTGTTTTCCTCTCTTTTAAATTCTGTTGTTTAAAGGACATTGCAATGGCCAATGACCTCGAGAGTGGAATGCAGTGGAAAAATAAAAGGGTCTGTCACTGCCTGGGAAAAAGATCAGGTTCCAGGATTCAATAAATACAATGAGGCAATCCTACTTTCTTCACACAATAATCAAAGGACCATTTTTTCGACCACCGCATTCTAAGTGAATGAAAAAGGCGATAGCTTTTCATGCCATTGTTGTGAGAAGGTCAGAGTGAGCATTCCATTAGGTGTTGTAGTAAGGTCGGAGTGGGCATTAAGGTCAGAGTGAGCATTCCATTAGGTGTTGTATTAAGGTCAGATTGGGCATTCCATTAGGTGTTGTATTAAGGTCGGAGTGGGCATTAAGGTCAGAGTGGGCATTCCATTAGGTGTTATATTAAGGTCGGAGTGGGCATTCCATTAGGTGTTGTATTAAGGTCAGATTGGGCATTCCATTAGGTGTTGTAGTAAGGTCGGAGTGGGCATTCCATTAGGTGTTGTATTAAGGTCGGAGTGGGCATTCCATTAGGTGTTATATTAAGGTCAGAGTGGGCATTCCATTAGGTGTTGTAGTAAGGTCAGAGTGAGCATTCCATTAGGTGTTGTATTAAGGGAAGAGTGGGCATTCCATTAGGTGTTGTATTAAGGTCAGAGTGAGCATTCCATTAGGTGTTGTATTAAGGGAAGAGTGGGCATTCCATTAGGTGTTGTATTAAGGGAAGAGTGGGCATTCCATTAGGTGTTGTATTAAGGTCAGAGTGGGCATTCCATTAGGTGTTGTATTAAGGTCAGAGTGAGCATTCCATTAGGTGTTGTATTAAGGTCAGAGTGGGCATTCCATTAGGTGTTGTATTAAGGTCGGAGTGGGCATTCCATTAGGTGTTGTATTAAGGTCGGAGTGGGCATTCCATTAGGTGTTGTATTAAGGTCGGAGTGGGCATTCCATTAGGTGTTGTATTAAGGTCGGAGTGGGCATTCCATTAGGTGTTGTATTAAGGTCGGAGTGGGCATTCCATTAGGTGTTGTATTAAGGTCAGAGTGGGCATTCCATTAGGTGTTATATTAAGGTTGGAGTGGGCATTCCATTAGGTGTTGTATTAAGGTCAGAGTGGGCATTCCATTAGGTGTTATATTAAGGGAAGAGTGGGCATTCCATTAGGTGTTGTATTAAGGGAAGAGTGGGCATTCCATTAGGTGTTATATTAAGGGAAGAGTGGGCATTCCATTAGGTGTTATATTAAGGTTGGAGTGGGCATTCCATTAGGTGTTATATTAAGGTCAGAGTGGGCATTCCATTAGGTGTTGTATTAAGGTCAGAGTGGGCATTCCATTAGGTGTTGTATTAAGGTCGGAGTGGGCATTCCATTAGGTGTTGTATTAAGGTCGGAGTGGGCATTCCATTAGGTGTTGTATTAAGGTCAGAGTGGGCATTCCATTTGTCGTTAGGGTCGTTAGGGTCGTTAGGGTCGTTAGGGTCGTTTGCAGGATAATGTCCAGAAGACTTCTTAGCTTGTCATCATACATTTCCTTACAGAGAAGTATGGAATTAGTTTTTCACAACAGTGAACAATTCAAACTATTTAACCCTCAATAATAAATTCTGATTTATATAATGCCCACTAAGCAGTTTATTTTTTATCCTTTTTAACCATAGAAGTCATACTGAGATTTACAAATATTTTTCAAGTGAGCATTGTACTACCTGCCCTGTACGTTTGTACGCCTGATATTTGTCGTTTTACTATCCTGTCTTTGCAACACAGGAACCGTCAAGTCTTTCAATCTTACCTTTTTCATTTTTGTAATTTCAATAACTTTATTTCAATAAAAACCATGAACCCACCTGTCCCTGCGTGTATTTTACACTCTAATAGTACGTTGAGATGAATATCGTAAAAAGTTTCAGAACATTTCATCCTCAAAGCGCACCAATTTGTAAGTCGCTCTGGATAAGAGCGTCTGCTAAATGACTTAAATGTAATGAAAATGTTGTGAAATGAATGTCAAGTAATATTTTAAATTGTATATATCTGCCTCATTGCTGGACCCCAGGATGAGTAGCTGCTGCCTTGGCAGGAACTAATGGGGATCCATAATGAAACTCCAGGAAGAGTAGCTGCTGCCTTGACAGGAACTAATGGGGATCCATAATAAACCCCAGGAAGAGTAGCCGCTGCCTTGGCAGGAACTAATGGGGATCCATAATGAAACCCCAGGAAGAGTAGCTGCTGCCTTGACAGGAACTAATGGGGATCCATAATAAACACCAGGAAGAGTAGCCGCTGCCTTGGCAGGAACTAATGAGGATCCATAATAAACCCCAGGAAGAGTAGCTGCTGCCTTGGCAGGAACTAATCGGGATCCATAATATACCCCAGGAAGAGTAGCTGCTGCCTTGGCAGGAACTAATGGGGATCCATAATAAACCCCAGGAAGAGTAGCTGCTGTCTTGACAGGAACTAATGGGGATCCCTAATAAACCCCTGAAAGCAAAAGAACTGTTCGCCGGGATCTTCATGAAATGGGTTTCAATGGTTGAGCAGCCGCACACAAGCCTAAGATCACCATGTGCAATGCCAAGCGTCGGCTGGAATGGTGTAAAGTTCGCCGACATTGGACTCTGAAGCAGTGAAAATGCGTTCTCTGGAGTGATGAATCACGATTCCCCATCTGGCAGTCCGACAGACAGATCAGGATTTGGCAGTTGCCAGGAGAACGCTACTTGCCCCAATGCATAGTGCCAACTATAAAGTTTGGTGGAGGAGGAATAATGGTCTGGGGCTGTTTTCCCGTAGTTCCAGTGAAGGGAAATCTTTACGCTATAGCATACATTCTAGACGATTCTGTGCTTCCAACTTTGTGGCAGCAGTTTGGGGAAGGCCCTTTCCTGTTTCAGCATGACAATACCCCCGTGGACAAAGCGAGGTCCATACAGAAATGGTTTGGACTTATCTGGCCTGCACAATGCCCTGACCCCAACCTAGTCGAACACCTTTGGGATGAATTGGAACGCCGACTGAGAGCCAGGCCTAATCACCCAACATCAGTGCCCGACCTCACTAATGCTCTTGTGGCTGAATGGAAGCAAGTCCCCACAGCAACGTCCCAACATCTAGTGGAAAGCCTTCCCAGAAGAGTGGAGGCTGTTATAGCAGCAAAGGGGGGGGGACCAACTCCGTATTAATACCCATGATTATGGAATGAGATGATCGACGAGCAAGTGTCCACATACAGTACTTCTGGCCATGTAGAGTATATATATACCTGTTATTAGCATTTTGGGCTTAACAGATGGTTTATTTGTATGTATCATTAATTCCAGTTAATGACCATGGTGATATTGTCTATATAAATGCAGCTGCCACTGTATACAAGTCATTGGACCCCGTTTCTCAATGTACATTACGGGAGCTAGGTTCAGTACACGTCACTTTGTATCAGAAAGTAGGCTGTCCTTGAAGTAGTGTAGTTGATGTGTATATAGATATCTATAGTGTAATTGATGTTTATATAGATAGGTATAGTGTCAATCACCGTATTCTTATCGACAGACTCAACAGCGTTGGTTTCTCTAATGACTGCCTCGCCTGGTTCACCAACTACTTCTCAGATAGAGTTCAGTGTGTCAAATCGGAGGGCCTGTTGTCCGGGCCTCTGGCAGTCTCTATGGGGGTGCCACAGGGTTCAATTCTCGGGCCGAATCTTTTCTCTGTATATATCAATGATGTTGCTCTTGTTGCTGGTGATTCTTTGATCCACCTCTAAGCAGACGACACCATTCTGTATACTTCTGGCCCATCTTTGGACACTGTGTTACCAAACCTCCAAACGAGCTTCAATGCCATACAACACACCTTCCGTGGCCTCCAACTGCTCTTAAATGCTAGTAAAACTAAATGCATGCTCATCAACCAATCGCTGCCCTCACATGCCTGCCCGCCTAGCATCATTACTCTGGACGGTTCTGACTTAGAATATGTGGACAACTACAAATACCTAGGTGTCTAGTTAGACTGTAAACTCTCCTTCCAGACTCACATGAAGCATCTCCAATCAAAAGTTAAATCTAGAATCGGCTTCCTATTTCGCAACAAAGCCTCGTTCACACATGCTGCCAAAAATACCCTCGTAAAACTGACTATCCTACCGATCCTCGACTTTGGCGATGTCATTTACAAAATAGCCTCCAACACTCTACTCAGCAAACTGGATGTAGTCTATCACAGTGCCATCCGTTTTGTCACCAAAGCCCCATATACTACCCATCACTGTGACCTGTATGCTCTACTTGGCTGGTCCTCGCTGCATATTCGTTGCCTGACCCATTGGCTCCAGGTCATCTATAAGTCTTTGCAAGGTAAAGCTCTGCCTTATCTCAGCTCACTGGTCACCATAGCAACACCCACCCGTAGCACGCGCTCCAGTAGGTATATTTCACTGGTCATCCCCATAGCAACACCCACCTGTAGCACCCGCTCCAGTAGGTATATTTCACTGGTCATCCCCAAAGCCAATTCCTCTTTGGCCACCTTTCATTCCAGTTCTCTGCTGCCAGTGACTGGAATGAATTTTTTTTAAATCACTGAAGTTGGAGACTTATATCTCCCTCGCTAACTTTAAGCGTCAGCTGTCAGACCAGCTTACCAACCGCTGCAGCTGTACACAGCCCATCTGTAAATAGCCCATCCAACAAACTACCTACCTCATCTCCAGATTTGTTTTTGTTTTCCTGCTCTTTTGCACACCAGTATTTCTACTTGCACATCCTCATCTGCACATCTATCACTCCAGTGTTAATGCTAAATTGTAATTACTTCGCTACTATTGCCTATTTATTGCCTTACCTCCTTACTCAATTTGCACACACTGTATATAGATTTTTCTATTGTGTTATTGACTGTATGTTTGTTTATTCGGTGTGAAACTCTGTGTTGTTGTTTTTCTCGCACTGCTTTACTTTATCTTGGCCAGGTCGCAGTTGTAAATGAGAACTTGTTATATATATATAAATACCTGGTTAAATAAAGGTGAAACAAATTAAATAAAGTGATGTGTATATAGGTATGTATAGTTTAATTGATGTGTGTGGGAAGGAATTCGTTATAATAAATCCCACATTTCACTAGAAGCTACTGTGTTATTATCCTGACTTAATATCCTATACTTCTGTCTACCTCTCGCTCTCCCTCATCTCAACCTTTCTCCCTCTCCAAGACAATCATACTTACTCAAAACATACTTACATCATAAAATGACAACAATAAATGTCTCCCCTGTTGTCAGGCATTAAGTAGCCATGGTGTGACTGTGTTGTCAGGCATTAAGTAGCTATGGTGTGACCTTTAAGTCTTTACTGAAGACTCATCTCTTCAGTGGGTCATATGATTGAGTGTAGTCTGGCCCAGGAGTGGGAAGGTGAACGGAAAGGCTCTGGAGCAACGAACCACCCTTGCTGTCTCTGCCTAGCCGGTTCCCCTCTTTCCACTGGGATTCTCTGCCTCTAACCCTGTTACGGGGGCTGAGTCACTGGCTTGCTGGGGCTCTCTCATGCCGTCCCTGGAGGGGGTGTGTCACCTGGGTGGGTTGATTCACTGTTGTGGTCAGCCTGTCTGGGTTGGCGCCCCCGCCCCCCCCTTGGGTTGTGCCGTGGCGGAGATCTTTGTGGGCTATACTCGGCCTTGTCTCAGGATGGTAAGTTGGTGGTTGAAGATATCCCTCTAGTGGTGTGGGGGCTGTGCTTTGGCAAAGTGGGTGGGGTTATATCCTTCCTGTTTGGCCCTGTCCGGGGGTGTCCTCGGATGGGGCCACAGTGTCTCCTGACCCCTCCTGTCTCAGCCTCCAGTATTTATGCTGCAGTAGTTTATGTGTCGGGGGGCTAGGGTCAGTTTGTTATATCTGGAGTACTTCTCCTGTCCTATTCGGTGTCCTGTGTGAATCTAAGTGTGCGTTCTCTAATTCTCTCCTTCTCTCTTTCTTTCTCCCTCTCGGAGGACCTGAGCCCTAGGACCATGCCCCAGGACTACCTGACATGATGACTCCTTGCTGTCCCCAGTCCACCTGGCCATGCTGCTGCTCCAGTTTCAACTGGCCTGGGCCCTAGGACCATGTCCCAGGACTACCTGACATGATGACTCCTTGCTGTCCCCAGTCCACCTGGCCATGCTGCTGCTCCAGTTTCAACTGTTCTGCCTTACTATTATTCAACCATGCTGGTCATTTATGAACATTTGAACATCTTGGCCACGTTCTGTTATAATCTCCACCCGGCACAGCCAGAAGAGGACTGGCCACCCCACATATGCTCTCTCTAATTCTCTCTTTCTTTCTCTCTCTCGGAGGACCTGAGCCCTAAGACCGTGCCCCAGGACTACCTGACATGATGGCTCCTTGCTGTCCCCAGTCCACCTGTCCATGCTGCTGCTCCAGTTTCAACTGACCTGAGCCCTAGGACCATGCCTCAGGACTACCTGACATGATGACTCCTTGCTGTCCCCAGTCCACCTGACTGTGCTGCTGCTCCAGTTTCAACTGTTCTGCCTTATTCGACCATGCTGGTCATTTATGAACATTTGAACATCTTGGTCATGTTCTGTTATAATCTCTACCCGGCACAGCCAGAAGAGGACTGGCCACCGCACATAGCCTGGTTCCTCTCTAGGTTTCTTCCTAGGTTTTGGCCTTTCTAGGGAGTTTTTCCTAGCCACCGTGCTTTTACACATGCATTGTTTGCTGTTTGGGGTTTTAGGCTGGGTTTCTGTAAAGCACTTTGAGATATCAGCTGATGTACGAAGGGCTATATAAATACATTTGATTTGATTTGATTTGATTTGTGACTGTGTTGTCAGGCATTAAGTAGCCATGGCGTGGCTGTGTTGTCAGGCATTAAGTAGCCATGGCGTGGCTGTGTTGTCAGGCATTAAGTAGCCATGGCGTGGCTGTGTTGTCAGGCATTAAGTAGCCATGGTGTGACTGTGTTGTCAGGCATTAAGTAGCCATGGCGTGGCTGTGTTGTCAGGCATTAAGTAGCCATGGCGTGGCTGTGTTGTCAGGCATTAAGTAGCCATGGTGTGACTGTGTTGTCAGGCATTAAGTAGCCATGGCGTGGCTGTGTTGTCAGGCATTAAGTAGCCATGGCGTGGCTGTGTTGTCAGGCATTAAGTAGCCATGGTGTGGCTGTGTTGTCAGGCATTAAGTAGCCATGGTGTGACTGTGTTGTCAGGCATTAAGTAGCCATGGTGTGACTGTGTTGTCAGGCATTAAGTAGCCATGGTGTGACTGTGTTGTCAGGCATTAAGTAGCCATGGTGTGACTGTGTTGTCAGGCATTAAGTAGCCATGGTGTGACTGTGTTGTCAGGCATTAAGTAGCCATGGCGTGGCTGTGTTGTCAGGCATTAAGTAGCCATGGTGTGACTGTGTTGTCAGGCATTAAGTAGCCATGGTGTGACTGTGTTGTCAGGCATTAAGTAGCCATGGTGTGACTGTGTTGTCAGGCATTAAGTAGCCATGATCATCACTTCAGTGGACAGGAAGGAAAGGAAGACACGCACCCTGACCTCTCCTGTATCTATCCTGTATCTATCCTGTATCTAAAGAAGAAGAATTTGTTCTTAAAACTGACTTGCCTAGTTAAATAAAGGTTAAGAACATCTGTCCTATAGCTATCCTGTATCTATCCTATAGTGATGATATATTTATCCTATAGGTAAAAGATAAACAGTCATTATAAAGTCACATCCCAAAAGCAGTAGCTCCAGTTTCCTTGTGTTTTCTATATGTAGAACATGACACCACAGACAAACTCCACTTCAAATAGTTGATCCATTATTGGATTGGTGGCTGAGTGTTACCTCACACCTCTCTATCTGCCAAAGATGGTGTTGTCTTTCACAGAGAAGGGAGAGACGGAAAGGAGAGGAGAGGAGAGGAGAGGGAGAGGAAAGGGAGAGGAGAGGAGAGGAGAGGAGAGGAGAGGAGAGGAGAGGAGGAGAGGAGAGGAGAGGAGAGGAGAGGAGAGGAGAGGAGAGGAGAGGAGAGGAGAGGAGAGGAGAGGGAGAAAGAGTGAGGAAAGGAGAGGAGAAAGGAGAGGAGAGAAGAGAAGAGAGGAGAGGAGAGGAGAGGAGAGGAGAGGAGAGGAGAGGAGAGGAGAGGAGAGGAGAGGAGAGGAGAGGAGAGGAGAGGAAATGAGAGGAGAGGAGAGCGGAGGAGAGGGGGAGGAGAGGAGAGGAGAGGGAGAGAGGAGAGGAGAGGAGAGGAGAGGAGAGGAGAGGAGAGGAGAGGAGAGGAGAGGAGAGGAGAGGAGAGGAGAGGAAATGAGAGGAAAGGGAGAGGAGAGGAGAGGGAGAGGAGAGGAGAGGAGAGGAGAGAGAGAGGAGAGGAGAGGAGAGGAGAGGAGAGGAGAGGAGAGGAGAGGAGAGGAGAGGAGAGGGAGAAAGAGTGAGGAAAGGAGAGGAGAGGAGAGGAGAGGAGAGGAGAGGAGAGGAGAGAGGAGAGGAGAGGAGAGGAGAGGAGAGGAGAGGAGAGGAGAGGAGAGGAGAGGAGAGGAGAGGAGAGGGTGAAACATAGCTGGTCATCTTTTGTTAGTTAACCCAATGCTCCCTGTCACTCACTGCCTCAGGGGGTGGGCAATACGGCAGGCATCTAAGAGCCAATTGATTGGTTGGTTGGCGGTTAAGGTGGAGGGGAGGGAAAGCGGGGTTAAGTGGGTGGGGGGTATCGCAAGGCGAGTAAGGGGGCGGGGAAAGTAGGGGCGGGGTTACTGACCTCCTGAATCAGAGACGAGGAGCCGCCACCGATACCGACACTTGAATTTCCCAGCTTCCTCTCTGGTGCACTGCCTTGTCCTGACTGAACACATTGTAAAGGACAAAACAGATGATCATCTCTTCAGTGGACAGGAAGGAAGACACGCAACGTGACCACAACCTGACTACACACTGACCACAACCTGACCACAACCTGACAACAATCTGAGCACATCCTGAGCACATACTGACAACGACCTGACCACAACCTGACTACAACCTGAGCACATCCTGACCACAACCTGACCACAGCCTGACCACAACCTGACAACAACCTGACAACAACCTGAGCACATCCTGAGCACATACTGACAACGACCTGACCACAACCTGACTACAACCTGAGCACATCCTGACCACATACTGACAACGACCTGACAACAACCTGACAACGACCTGACCACAACCTGACCACATACTGACAACAACCTGACAACATACTGACAACAACCTGACAACATACTGACAACAACCTGAAAACATACTGACAACAACCTGAGCACATACTGACAACAACCTGAGCACAACCTGACCACATACTGACAACAACCTGACAACAACCTGACAACAACCTGACAACAACCTGACCACAACCTGACAACAACCTGACCACATACTGACAACAACCTGAGCACAACCTGACCACATACTGACAACAACCTGACAACAACCTGACAACAACCTGACCACAACCTGACAACAACCTGACCACATACTGAGCACATCCTGACCACATACTGACAACAACCTGAGCACATCCTGACCACAACCTGAGCACATCCTGACCACATACTGACAACAACCTGAGCACATCCTGACCACATACTGACAACAACCTGAGCACATCCTGACCACATAGTAACAACAACCTGGGCACATCCTGACCACATACTGACAACAACCTGAGCACATCCTGACCACATACTGACAACGACCTGACCACATACTGACAACGACCTGAGCACATCCTGACCACATACTGACAACGACCTGAGCACATCCTGACCACATACTGATAACAACCTGACCACATACTGACAACGACCTGAGCACATCCTGACCACATACTGACAACAACCTGAGCACATCCTGACCACATACTGACAACAACCTTACCACATACTGACAACGACCTGACAACATACTGATGACAACCTGACCACATACTGACAACAACCTGACAACATACTGACAACAACCTGACAACATACTGACAACAACCTGAGCACATCCTGACCACATACTGACAACAACCTGACCACATACTGACAACAACCTGAGCACATCCTGACCACATACTGACAACAACCTGAGCACATCCTGACCACATACTGACAAC
Source organism: Oncorhynchus gorbuscha (assembly GCF_021184085.1). NCBI lineage: Eukaryota > Metazoa > Chordata > Actinopteri > Salmoniformes > Salmonidae > Oncorhynchus > Oncorhynchus gorbuscha. The sequence goes on from NC_060177.1 coordinate 95,192,045, forward strand.
AACCTGACAACATACTGACAACAACCTGACAACATACTGATGACAACCTGACCACATACTGACAACAACCTGAGCACATCCTGACCACATACTGACAACAACCTGACCACATACTGACAACAACCTGAGCACATCCTGACCACATACTGACAACAACCTGACCACATACTGAAAACAACCTGACAACATACTGACAACATACTGACAACAACCTGACCACATACTGACAACAACCTGACAACATACAGACAACAACCTGACAACAACCTGACAACAACCTGACAACATACTGACAACGACCTGACAACAACCAGACCACATACTGACAACAACCTGACAACATACTGACAACAACATACTGACAACAACAGACAACAACCTGACAACAACCTGACAACAACCTGACCACAACCTGACAACCTGACAACATACTGACAACAACCTGACAACAACCTGACAACAACCTGACAACATACTGACAACGACCTGACAACAACCTGACCACATACTGACAACAACCTGACAACAACCTGACAACATACTGACAACGACCTGACAACAACCTGACCACATACTGACAACAACCTGACAACATACTGACAACAACCTGAGCACATCCTGACCACATACTGACAACAACCTGAGCACATACTGACAACGACCTGAGCACATCCTGACCACATACTGACAACGACCTGAGCACATCCTGACCACATACTGACAACGACCTGAGCACATCCTGATCACATACTGACAACAACCTGACCACATACTGACAACGACCTGAGCACATCCTGACCACATACTGACAACAACCTGACAACATACTGACAACAACCTGACAACATACTGACAACAACCTGACCACATACTGACAACAACCTGACCACATCCTGACAACAACCTGACAACATACTGACAACAACCTGACAACATACTGACAACATACTGACAACAACCTGACCACATACTGACAACAACCTGAGCACATCCTGACCACATACTGACAACAACCTGAGCACATCCTGACCACATACTGACAACAATCTGACCACATACTGACAACAACCTGACAACATACTGACAATGACCTGACAACAACCTGACCACATACTGACAACAACCTGACCACATACTGACCACAACCTGACCACAACCTGACCACAACCTGACCACAACCTGACAACAACCTGACAACAACCTGACCACATACTGAGCACATCCTGACCACATACTGACAACAACCTGAGCACATCCTGACCACAACCTGACCACATACTGACAACAACCTGACCACATACTGACCACATACTGACAACAACCTGAGCACATCCTGACCACATACTGACAACAACCTGAGCACATCCTGACCACATACTCACAACAACCTGAGCACATCCTGACCACATACTGAGAACAACCTGAGCACATCCTGACCACATACTGACAACAACCTGAGCACATCCTGACCACATACTGACAACAACCTGAGCACATCCTGACCACATACTGACAACGACCTGACCACATACTGACAACGACCTGAGCACATCCTGACCACATACTGACAACGACCTGAGCACATCCTGACCACATACTGATAACAACCTGACCACATACTGACAACGACCTGAGCACATCCTGACCACATACTGACAACAACCTGAGCACATCCTGACCACATACTGACAACAACCTTACCACATACTGACAACGACCTGAGCACATCCTGACCACATACTGACAACAACCTGACAACATACTGACAACAACCTGACAACAACCTGACCACATACTGACAACAACCTGAGCACATCCTGACCACATACTGACAACAACCTGACCACATACTGACAACAACCTGAGCACATCCTGACCACATACTGACAACAACCTGACCACATACTGACAACAACCTGACAACATACTGACAACAACCTGACAACATACTGACAACAACCTGACCACATACTGACAACAACCTGACAATATACTGACAACAACCTGACAACATACTGACAACAACCTGACAACATACTGACCACAACCTGACCACATACTGACAACAACCTGAGCACATCCTGACCACATACTGAGAACAACCTGACAACAACCTGACAACAACCTGAAAACATACTGACAACGACCTGACAACAACCTGACCACATACTGACAACAACCTGACCACATACTGACAACAACCTGACAACATACTGACAACGACCTGACAACAACCTGACCACATACTGACAACAACCTGACAACATACTGACAACAACCTGAGCACATCCTGACCACATACTGACAACAACCTGACAACATACTGACAACGACCTGAGCACATCCTGACCACATACTGACAACAACCTGAGCACATCCTGATCACATACTGACAACAACCTGAGCACATCCTGACCACATACTGACAACAACCTGACAACATACTGACAACAACCTGACAACATACTGACAACAACCTGACCACATACTGACAACAACCTGACCACATCCTGACCACATACTGACAACAACCTGAGCACATCCTGACCACATACTGACAACAACCTGACCACATACTGACAACAACCCCACAACATACTGACAACAATCTGACCACATACTGACAACAACCTGACAACATACTGACAATGACCTGACAACAACCTGACCACATACTGACAACAACCTGACCACATACTGACCACAACCTGACCACAACCTGACCACAACCTGACAACAACCTGTCAACAACCTGACCACATACTGACCACAACCTGACAACAACCTGACAACATACTGACAACAACCTGACCACATACTGACAACAACCTGACAACATACTGACAACAACCTGACAACATACTGACAACAACCTGACCACATACTGAAAACAACCTGACAACAACCTGACAACAACCTGACAACATACTGACAACAACCTGACAACGTACTGATAACGACCTGACAACAACCAGACCACATACTGACAACAACCTGACAACATACTGACAACAACCTGTGCACATCCTGACCACATACTCAGAACAACCTGACCACATACTGACAACAACCAGACAATAACCTGACCACAACCTGACCACAACCTGACCACATACTGACCACATACTGACAACATCCTGACAACATATTGACAACAACCTGACCACAACCTGACAACAACCTGACCACAACCTGACACATACTGACAACAACCTGACCACACACTGACAACAACCTGACAACAACCTGACAACATACCGACAACAACCTGACAACATTCTGACAACAACCTGACCACATACTGACAACAACCTGACAACAACCTGACCACAACCTGACAACAACCTGACCACAACCTGACAACAACCTGACCACACACTGACAACAACCTGACAACAACCTGACAACATACCGACAACAACCTGACAACATTCTGACAACAACCTGACCACATACTGACAACAACCTGACAACAACCTGACCACACACTGACAACAACCTGACAACAACCTGACAACAACCTGACAACATACCGACAACAACCTGACAACATTCTGACAACAACCTGACCACATACTGACCACATACTGACAACATACTGACAACAACCTGACAACATACTGACAACAACCTGACCACATACTGACCACATAATGACAACAACCTGACCACAACCTGACAACATACTGACAACAACCTGACCATATTCTGACAACAACCTGACAACATACTGACAACAACCTGACAACAACCTGACCACATACTGACAACAACCTGACCACATACTGACAACAACCTGACCACATACTGACAACAACCTGACCACATACTGACGACATACTGACAACAACCTGACAACAACCTGACCACATACTGACAACAACCTGACAACATCCTGACAACAACCTGACCACATACTGACAACAACCTGTCCACATACTGACAACAACCTGATCACATACTGACAACAACCTGACAACAACCTGACAAAAACCTGACAACAACCTGACCACATATTGACCACATATTGACCACATACTGACAACAACCTGACAACAGCCTGACCACATACTGACAACAACCTGACAACAACCTGACCACATACTGACAACGACCTGAGCACATCCTGACCACATACGGACAACAACCTGAGCACATCCTGACCACATACTGACAACAACCTGAGCACATCCTGACCACATACTGACAACAACCTGACAACAACCTGACCACATACTGACAACAACCTGGACACATACTGACCACATACTGACCACAACCTGACCACAACCTGACCACATACTGACCACATACTGACAACAACCTGACCACATACTGACAACAACCTGACCACATACTGACAACAACCTGACAACATTGTAAGTCGCTCTGGATAAGAGTCTGCTAAATGTGTCATGTTTGTCATTTATTGTCATGTCTTGTCCCTGTGCTCCCCATGCTATTCGTTTCCCTCTGCTGGTCTTGTTTGGTTCTTTCCCTCCTTCTATCCCTCTCTCTCCCCCTCCCTCTCTCACTCTCTCGCTCTCTCTTCTCTCTGTCGTTCCGTTCCTGCTCCCAGCTGTTCCTATTCCCCTAATCATCATTTAGTCTTCCCACACCTGTTCCCGATCCTTTCCCCTGATTAGAGTCCCTATTTATTCCTTGTGATCCGTTCCTGTCCCGTCGGTTCCTTGTATTGTATTCACCATGCTGTGATTGCGTTTCGCCCTGTCCTGTCGTGTTTTTGCCGTGATTGTGTATCACCCTGTCCTGTCGTGTTTTGTGCCTTCATCAGATGCTGCGTGTGAGCAGGTGTCTCAGTCGACTACGGCCTGCGCCTACCCGAAGCGACCTGCAGTCTGTGGCCGCTTCTCCAGTTGTTTCCCTCTACAAGTCTAGAGGATTTCTGTTATTCCGTTTTGGACTTTAATAAACTCTGTTTCTGTTAAGTCGCTTTTGGGTCCTCTTTCACCTGCATGACAGAAGGAACCGACCAAGGAATGGACCCAGCGACTTCAGACGCTCGTTACACTGCCGTCGAGATCCAAGGAGCCATGCTCGGCAGACACGAGCAGGAATTGTCTGCTGCTCGCCATGCCGTGGAAAACCTGGCTGCTCAGGTTTCCGACCTCTCTGGACAGTTCCAGAGTCTACGTCTCGTGCCACCTGTTACTTCCTGGCCTGCCGAGCCTCCAGAACCTAGGGTTAATAACCCACCTTGCTACTCCGGGCAGCCCACTGAGTGCCGCTCCTTTCTCACGCAGTGTGAGATTGTGTTCTCTCTCCAACCCAACACATACTCTAGAGAAAGAGCTCGGGTTGCTTACGTCATTTCACTCCTTACTGGCCGGGCTCGAGAATGGGGCACAGCTATCTGGGAGGCAAGGGCTGATTGCTCTAACGAATTCCAGAACTTTAAAGAGGAGATGATTCGGGTTTTTGACCGTTCAGTTTTTGGTGGGGAGGCTTCTAGGGCCCTGGCTTCCTTATGCCAAGGTGAACGGTCCATAACGGATTATTCCATTGAGTTTCGCACTCTTGCTGCCTCTAGTGAGTGGAACGAGCCGGCGCTGCTCGCTCGTTTTCTGGAGGGACTCCACGCAGTGGTTAAGGATGAGATTCTCTCCCGGGAGGTTCCTTCAGATGTGGACTCTTTGATTGCTCTCGCCATCCGCATAGAACGACGGGTAGATCTTCGTCACCGGGCTCGTGGAAGAGAGCTCGCATCAACGGTGTTTCCCTGCTCCGCATCGCAACCATCTCCCTCCTCTGGCTTTGAGACTGAGCCCATGCAGCTGGGAGGGATTCGCATCTCGAATAAGGAGAGGGAACGGAGGATCACCAACCGCCTGTGCCTCTATTGCGGAGTTGCTGGACATTTTGTTAATTCATGTCCAGTAAGAGGCCAGAGCCCATCAGTAAGCGGAGGGCTACTGGTGAGCGCTACTACTCAGGTCCCTTCATCTAGATCTTGTACTACTATGTCGGTCCATCTACGCTGGACCGGTTCGGGTGCTACATGCAGTGCTTTGATTGACTCTGGGGCTGAGGGTTGTTTCATGGACGAAGCATGGGCTCGGAAACATAACATTCCTTTCAGACCGTTAGACAGGCCTACGCCCATGTTTGCCTTAGATGGTAGTCATCTTCCCAGTATCAAATTTGAGACACTACCTTTAACTCTCACAGTATCTGGTAACCACAGTGAGACTATTTCTTTTTTGATTTTCCGTTCACCGTTTACACCTGTTGTTTTGGGTCATCCCTGGCTTGTATGTCATAATCCTTCTATTAATTGGTCTAGTAATTCTATCCTATCCTGGAACGTTTCTTGTCATGTGAAGTGTTTAATGTCTGCCATCCCTCCCATTTCTTCTGTCCCTACTTCTCAGGAGGAACCTGGCGATTTGACAGGAGTGCCGGAGGAATATCATGATCTGCGCACGGTCTTCAGTCGGTCCCGAGCCAACTCCCTTCCTCCTCACCGGTCGTATGATTGTAGTATTGATCTCCTTCCGGGGACCACTCCTCCTCGAGGTAGACTATACTCTCTGTCGGCTCCCGAACGTAAGGCTCTCGAGGATTATTTGTCTGTGTCTCTTGACGCCGGTACCATAGTGCCTTCTTCTTCTCCGGCCGGGGCGGGGTTTTTTGTTAAAAAGAAGGACGGTACTCTGCGCCCCTGCGTGGATTATCGAGGGCTGAATGACATAACGGTTAAGAATCGTTATCCGCTTCCCCTTATGTCATCAGCCTTCGAGATTCTGCAGGGAGCCAGGTGCTTTACTAAGTTGGACCTTCGTAACGCTTACCATCTCGTGCGCATCAGAGAGGGGGACGAGTGGAAGACGGCGTTTAACACTCCGTTAGGGCATTTTGAGTACCGGGTTCTGCCGTTCGGTCTCGCCAATGCGCCAGCTGTTTTTCAGGCATTAGTTAATGATGTTCTGAGAGACATGCTGAACATTTTTGTTTTTGTCTATCTTGACGATATCCTGATTTTTTCTCCGTCACTCGAGATTCATGTTCAGCACGTTCGACGTGTTCTACAGCGCCTTTTAGAGAATTGTCTCTACGTAAAGGCTGAGAAGTGCTCTTTTCATGTCTCCTCCGTTACTTTTCTCGGTTCCGTTATTTCCGCTGAAGGCATTCAGATGGATTCCGCTAAGGTCCAAGCTGTCAGTGATTGGCCCGTTCCAAGGTCACGTGTCGAGTTGCAGCGCTTTTAGGTTTCGCTAATTTCTATCGGCGTTTCATTCGTAATTTCGGTCAAGTTGCTGCCCCTCTCACAGCTCTTACTTCTGTCAAGACGTGTTTTAAGTGGTCCGGTTCCGCCCAGGGAGCTTTTGATCTTCTAAAAGAACGTTTACGTCCGCTCCTATCCTCGTTACTCCTGACGTCACTAGACAATTCATTGTCGAGGTTGACGCTTCAGAGGTAGGCGTGGGAGCCATCCTATCCCAGCGCTTCCAGTCTGACGATAAGGTTCATCCTTGCGCTTATTTTTCTCATCGCCTGTCGCCATCTGAGCGCAACTATGATGTGGGTAACCGTGAACTGCTCGCCATCCGCTTAGCCCTAGGCGAATGGCGACAGTGGTTGGAGGGGGCGACCGTTCCTTTTGTCGTTTGGACAGACCATAAGAACCTTGAGTACATCCGTTCTGCCAAACGACTTAATGCCCGTCAAGCTCGTTGGGCGTTGTTTTTCGCTCGTTTCGAGTTTGTGATTTCTTACCGTCCGGGTAGCAAGAACACCAAGCCTGATGCCTTATCCCGTCTGTTTAGTTCTTCTGTGGCTTCTACTGATCCCGAGGGGATTCTTCCTTATGGGCGTGTTGTCGGGTTAACAGTCTGGGGAATTGAAAGACAGGTTAAGCAAGCACTCACGCACACTGCGTCGCCGCGCGCTTGTCCTAGTAACCTCCTTTTCGTTCCTGTTTCCACTCGTCTGGCTGTTCTTCAGTGGGCTCACTCTGCCAAGTTAGCTGGTCATCCCGGTGTTCGAGGCACTCTTGCGTCTATTCGCCAGCGCTTTTGGTGGCCGACTCAGGAGCGTGACACGCGCCGTTTCGTGGCTGCTTGTTCGGACTGCGCGCAGACTAAGTCGGGTAACTCTCCTCCTGCCGGTCGTCTCAGACCGCTCCCCATTCCTTCTCGACCATGGTCTCACATTGCCTTAGACTTCATTACCGGTCTGCCTTTGTCTGCGGGGAAGACTGTGATTCTGACGGTTGTCGATAGGTTCTCTAAGGCGGCACATTTCATTCCCCTCGCTAAACTTCCTTCCGCTAAGGAGACGGCACAAATCATTATTGAGAATGTATTCAGAATTCATGGCCTCCCGTTAGACGCCGTTTCAGACAGAGGCCCGCAATTCACGTCACAGTTTTGGAGGGAGTTCTGTCGTTTGATTGGTGCGTCCGTCAGTCTCTCTTCCGGGTTTCATCCCCAGTCTAACGGTCAAGCAGAGAGGGCCAATCAGACGATTGGTCGCATACTACGCAGCCTTTCTTTCAGAAACCCTGCGTCTTGGGCAGAACAGCTCCCCTGGGCAGAATACGCTCACAATTCGCTTCCTTCGTCTGCTACCGGGTTATCTCCGTTTCAGAGTAGTCTGGGTTACCAGCCTCCTCTGTTCTCATCCCAGCTTGCCGAGTCCAGCGTTCCCTCCGCTCAAGCGTTTGTCCAACGTTGTGAGCGCACCTGGAGGAGGGTGAGGTCTGCACTTTGCCGTTACAGGGCACAGACGGTGAGAGCCGCCAATAAACGCAGGATTAAGAGTCCAAGGTATTGTTGCGGCCAGAGAGTGTGGCTTTCCACTCGCAACCTTCCTCTTACGACAGCTTCTCGTAAGTTGACTCCGCGGTTCATTGGTCCGTTCCGTGTCTCCCAGGTCGTCAATCCTGTCGCTGTACGACTGCTTCTTCCGCGACATCTTCGTCGCGTCCATCCTGTCTTCCATGTCTCCTGTGTTAAGCCCTTTCTTCGCACCCCCGTTCGTCTTCCCTCCCCCCTCCCGTCCTTGTCGAGAGCGCACCTATTTACAAGGTACATAAGATTATGGACATGCGTTCTCGGGGACGGGGTCACCAATACCTAGTGGATTGGGAGGGTTACGGTCCTGAGGAGAGGAGTTGGGTTCCGTCTCGGGACGTGCTGGACCGTTCGCTCATCGATGATTTCCTCCGTTGCCGCCAGGATTCCTCCTCGAGTGCGCCAGGAGGCGCTCGGTGAGTGGGGGTACTGTCATGTTTGTCATTTATTGTCATGTCTTGTCCCTGTGCTCCCCATGCTATTCGTTTCCCTCTGCTGGTCTTGTTTGGTTCTTTCCCTCCTTCTATCCCTCTCTCTCCCCCTCCCTCTCTCACTCTCTCGCTCTCTCTTCTCTCTGTCGTTCCGTTCCTGCTCCCAGCTGTTCCTATTCCCCTAATCATCATTTAGTCTTCCCACACCTGTTCCCGATCCTTTCCCCTGATTAGAGTCCCTATTTATTCCTTGTGATCCGTTCCTGTCCCGTCGGTTCCTTGTATTGTATTCACCATGCTGTGATTGCGTTTCGCCCTGTCCTGTCGTGTTTTTGCCGTGATTGTGTATCACCCTGTCCTGTCGTGTTTTGTGCCTTCATCAGATGCTGCGTGTGAGCAGGTGTCTCAGTCGACTACGGCCTGCGCCTACCCGAAGCGACCTGCAGTCTGTGGCCGCTTCTCCAGTTGTTTCCCCTCTACAAGTCTAGAGGATTTCTGTTATTCCGTTTTGGACTTTAATAAACTCTGTTTCTGTTAAGTCGCTTTTGGGTCCTCTTTCACCTGCATGACAAAATGACTTAAATGTAAATGTAAATGTACATACTGACCACATCCTGACAACATACTGACAACAACCTGACCACATACTGACAACAACATGACAAACACTGACCACAACCTGAACAACAATGAAACTAGATAAACACACAACGCCCCTCTTTTAAAATGAAAGGGAAGGAGACATTTAAATACCATGTAAAATGTATAGACTAGATAGAAACTAAATGTAGTCTATTCTAGGCAAGGTCAAATCATTTAAACATACACATGAACAAAAACAAAATCATAATTTTACTCTGATGTCTTTTGAACAAAGTCTATCATTCTATAATATATGTAAAGAGAGTAGTATTGGGCTGGTTTATGCAAAACCATGCAAAGTGGATGATATTAGTTGTCCCAGTATGAGGAAGGGACCGAGGGTTGATAACAGACAGATGACAGGAAGTGAGAGACCATTAGGAAGGAGGAGTGATATCAGATGACAGGAAGAGAGAGACCATTAGGAAGGAGGAGTGATATCAGATGACAGGAAGAGAGAGACCATTAGGAAGGAGGAGTGATATCAGATGACAGGAAGAGAGAGACCATTAGGAAGGAGGAGTGATATCAGATGACAGGAAGAGAGAGACCATTAGGAAGGAGGAGTGATAACAGATGACAGGAAGAGAGAGACCATTAGGAAGGAGGAGTGATATCAGATGACAGGAAGAGAGAGACCATTAGGAAGGAGGAGTGATATCAGATGACAGGAAGAGAGAGACCATTAGGAAGGAGGAGTGATATCAGATGACAGGAAGAGAGAGACCATTAGGAAGGAGGAGTGATATCAGATGACAGGAAGAGAGAGACCATTAGGAAGGAGGAGTGATAACAGATGACAGGAAGAGAGAGACCATTAGGAAGGAGGAGTGATAACAGACAGATGACAGGAAGAGAGAGACCATTAGGAAGGAGGAGTGATATCAGATGACAGGAAGAGAGAGACCATTAGGAAGGAGGAGTGATATCAGATGACAGGAAGAGAGAGACCATTAGGAAGGAGGAGTGATATCAGATGACAGGAAGAGAGAGACCATTAGGAAGGAGGAGTGATATCAGATGACAGGAAGAGAGAGACCATTAGGAAGGAGGAGTGATAACAGATGACAGGAAGAGAGAGACCATTAGGAAGGAGGAGTGATATCAGATGACAGGAAGAGAGAGACCATTAGGAAGGAGGAGTGATATCAGATGACAGGAAGAGAGAGACCATTAGGAAGGAGGAGTGATATCAGATGACAGGAAGAGAGAGACCATTGGGAAGGAGGAGTGATAACAGATGACAGGAAGAGAGAGACCATTAGGAAGGAGGAGTGATATCAGATGACAGGAAGAGAGAGACCATTAGGAAGGAGGAGTGATATCAGATGACAGGAAGAGAGAGACCATTAGGAAGGAGGAGTGATAACAGACAGATGACAGGAAGAGAGAGACCATTAGGAAGGAGGAGTGATATCAGATGACAGGAAGAGAGAGACCATTAGGAAGGAGGAGTGATAACAGACAGATGACAGGAAGAGAGAGACCATTAGGAAGGAGGAGTGATATCAGATGACAGGAAGAGAGAGACCATTAGGAAGGAGGAGTGATATCAGATGACAGGAAGAGAGAGACCATTAGGAAGGAGGAGTGATAAAAGATGACAGGAAGAGAGAGACCATTAGGAAGGAGGAGTGATATCAGATGACAGGAAGAGAGAGACCATTAGGAAGGAGGAGTGATATCAGATGACAGGAAGAGAGAGACCATTAGGAAGGAGGAGTGATAACAGATGACAGGAAGAGAGAGACCATTAGGAAGGAGGAGTGATAACAGACAGATGACAGGAAGAGAGAGACCATTAGGAAGGAGGAGTGATAACAGATGACAGGAAGAGAGAGACCATTAGGAAGGAGGAGTGATATCAGATGACAGGAAGAGAGAGACCATTAGGAAGGAGGAGTGATAACAGACAGATGACAGGAAGAGAGAGACCATTAGGAAGGAGGAGTGATATCAGATGACAGGAAGAGAGAGACCATTAGGAAGGAGGAGTGATATCAGATGACAGGAAGAGAGAGACCATTAGGAAGGAGGAGTGATAACAGATGACAGGAAGAGAGAGACCATTAGGAAGGAGGAGTGATAACAGACAGATGACAGGAAGAGAGAGACCATTAGGAAGGAAGAGTGATATCAGATGACAGGAAGAGAGAGACCATTAGGAAGGAGGAGTGATATCAGATGACAGAAAGAGAGAGACCATTAGGAAGGAGGAGTGATATCAGATGACAGGAGAAGAGAGACCATTAGGAAGGAGGAGTGATATCAGATGACAGGAAGAGAGAGACCATCCTAAGCTCATCATCGCGATGCAAACACATTATTCCTCTGTTTGAGTTGTTATTTCCCTAACTAGCTCTGTTGTTCTCTCCCTCTCCCTGTCTCTTTCTTTCTCTCCTCTTATCTGTATAAACCTTTCTCCCTGTCTCTCACTTTCCACCACTCTCTCCCAGGCTATAAATGGACTCTTGTATCTTCCTTCCATTTTTGTCTTTCTCTCTTGTTGGCTCTCTCTCTCCTTATCCATCCATCCAACAATCCCTCCTCCACCCCACACCAGTGTTGCTAGTCAGTTAGAGGGCTTAACACAAGGTAATTGACTCACGTTACAGACAGACAGACAGACAGACAGACAGACAGACAGACAGACAGACAGACAGACAGACAGACAGACAGACAGACAGACAGACAGACAGACAGACAGACAGACAGACAGACAGACAGACAGACAGACAGACAGACAGACAGACAGACAGACAGGTGGAGGGGGACAGACACAGACAGACAGACAGGTGGAGGGGGACAGACAGACAGACAGACAGACAGACAGACAGACAGACAGACAGACAGACAGACAGACAGACAGACAGACAGACAGACAGACAGACAGACAGACAGACAGGTGGAGGGGGACAGACAGACAGACAGACAGACAGACAGACAGACAGACAGACAGACAGACAGACAGGTGGAGGGGGACAGACAGACAGACAGACAGACAGACAGACAGACAGACAGACAGACAGACAGACAGACAGACAGACAGACAGACAGACAGACAGACAGACAGACAGACAGACAGGAGCATCAATCAAACACGATATAATAAGATTATAAGATAATATTATTAGATAACATTATTACGAAAATAAGACAATATTGTCAATGAGATAATATATATATTCACATACTAAAGGTAACACACAGGTTTAACCTCACCAAACGAAGTGCACACACACTCAATCTACACACAAAGCAAAAACAGGTTCAATAGAAAAAAGAAAAAACTATGTAATGACAGAAATATCATATTTACATAAGTATCCTGACCCTTTACTCAGTACTTTGTTGAAGCACCTTTGGCAGCGATTACAGCCTCAAGTCTTCTTGGGTATGACGCTACCAGCTTGGCACAACTGTATTTGGGGAGTTTCTTCATTCTTCTCAGCAGATCCTCTCAAGCTCTGTCAAGTTGGATGGGGGGCGTCGCTGCACAGCTATTTTCAGGTCTCTCCAGGGATGCTCGATCGGGTTCAAGTCCGGGCTCTGGCTGGGCCACTCAAGGACATTCAGAGACTTTGCCTCTGATAGCTGTGTGATCAACTTCAATTTCCGGTCACAACTTGCAGGCTTGTTTTCAAATTGCTGTGCGTTTTGTTGCCAACCTATTTTGCTACCTGACAACTTTACGGGTTTCACTTTTTAATTACCGTTCATATATTTATTTTTTCCTCGACTTTTTCACTCCGGACGCTTTATCTGGATACGATTCGTCAGGACCTCCAACAGCCGAAGCTAAGTAGTAACATTAACATGATGCCTTCTAATTGCAGCCGCTGTGCTCGCCTTACGGCGAGGATAGCTGTACTGCAAGCCCAGCTTCAGACGCAATCGTTAGGCAAGGGTAATTTCAGTGTAGGAAAGGATGAAACAGCGTCTGTGCCACCAGTAAGTACAGATAGTAGTATAAATCCCCTGGCACAGTCCCCGCAGCCGGACAACTTTCTCACGGTTTCTGGTAGGAAATGCTGTAGGAACGCTCAACCGGTGTCGCTCATTCAGCAGACAGAAACTTTCAACCGGTTCTCCCCATTAAGCAGCGGGTCGGTGTCAGAGGCCGAGTCTTCTCTGGTCTCTACTCCTCCCGTTACGGGGTCTGAGACGCCGAAGCTTCCCACCATTAGCTCTGACAAATTGAAAACTCTAGTCATTGGCGACTCCATTACCCGCAGTATTAGACTTAAAGCGAATCATCCAGCGATCATACACTGTTTACCCGGGGCAGGGCTACCGACGTTAAGGCTAATCTGAAGATGGTGCTGGCTAAAGCTAAAACTGGCGAGTGTAGAGAGTATAGAGATATTGTTATCCACGTCGGCACCAACGATGTTAGGATGAAACAGTCAGAGATCACCAAGCGCAACATAGCTTCTGCGTGCATATCAGCTAGAAAGATGTGTCGGCATCGAGTAATTGTCTCTGGCCCCCTCCCAGTTAGGGGAGTGATGAGCTCTACAGCAGAGTCTCACAACTCAATCGCTGGTTGAAAACTGTTTTCTGCCCCTCCCAAAAGATAGAATTTGTAGATAATTGGCCCTCTTTCTGGGACTCGCCCACAAACAGGACCAAGCCTGACCTGCTGAGGAGTGACGGACTCCATCCTAGCTGGAGGGGTGCTCTCATCTTATCTGCCAACATAGACAGGGCTCTAACTCCTCTAGCTCCACAATGAAATAGGGTGCAGGCCAGGCAGCAGGCTATTAGCCAGCCTGCCAGCATAGTGGAGTCTGCCACTAGCATAGTTAGTGTAGTCAGCTTAGCTATCACCATTGAGACCGTGTCTGTGCCTCGACCTGGGTTGGGCAAAACTAAACATGGCGGTGTTCGCCTTAGCAATCTCACTAGGATAAAGACCACCTCCATTCCTGTCATTACTGAAAGAGATCATGATACCTCACATCTCAAAATAGGGCTACTTAATGTTAGATCCCTTACTTCAAAGGCAATTATAGTCAATGAACTAATCACTGATCATAATCTTGATGTGATTGGCCTGACTGAAACATGGCTTAAGCCTGATGAATTTACTGTGTTAAATGAGGCCTCACCTCCTGGCTACACTAGTGACCATATCCCCGTGCATCCCGCAAAGGCGGAGGTGTTGCTAACATTTACGATAGCAAATTTCAATTTACAAAAAAAGAAAATGACGTTTTCGTCTTTTGAGCTTCTAGTCATGAAATCTATGCAGCCTACTCAATCACTTTTTATAGCTACTGTTTACAGGCCTCCTGGGCCATATACAGCGTTTCTCACTGAGTTCCCTGAATTCCTATCAGACCTTGTAGTCATTGCAGATAATATTCTAATCTTTGGTGACTTTAATATTCACATGGAAAAGTCCACAGACCCACTCCAAAAGGCTTTTGGAGCCATCATCGACTCAGTGGGTTTTGTCCAACATGTCTCTGGACCCACTCACTCTCACAGTCATACGCTGGACCTAGTTTTGTCCCATGGAATAAATGTTGTGGATCTTAATGTTTTTCCTCATAATCCTGGACTATCAGACCACCATTTTATTACGTTTGCAATTGCAACAAATAATCTGCTCAGACCCCAACCAAGGAACATCAAAAGTCGTGCTATAAATTCACAGACAACACAAAGATTCCTTGATGCCCTTCCAGACTCCCTCTGCCTACCCAAGGACGCCAGAGGACAAAAATCCGTTAACCACCTAACTGAGGATCTCAATTTAACCTTGCGCAATACCCTAGATGCAGTTGCACCCCTAAAAACTAAAAAAATGTCTCATAAGAAACTAGCTCCATGGTACACAGAAAATACCCGAGCTCTGAAGCAAGCTTCCAGAAAATTGGAACGGAAATGGCGCCACACCAAACTGGAAGTCTTCCGACTAGCTTGGAAGGATGGTACCGTGCAGTACCGAAGAGCCCTTACTGCTGCTCGATCGTCCTATTTTTCTAACTTAATTGAGGAAAATAAGAACAATCCGAAATTCCTTTTTGATACTGTGGCAAAGCTAACTAAAAAGCAGCATTCCCCAAGAGAGGATGACTTGCACTTTAGCAGTGATAAATTCATGAACTTCTTTGAGGAAAAGATTATGATTATTAGAAAGCAAATTACGGACTCCTCTTTAAACCTGCGTATTCCTCCAAACCTCAGTTGTCCTGAGTCTGCACAACTCTGCCAGGACCTAGGATCAAGAGAGACGCTCAAGTGTTTTAGTACTATATCTCTTGACACAATGATGAAAATAATCATGGCCTCTAAACCTTCAAGCTGTATACTGGACCCTATTCCAACTAAACTACTGAAAGAGCTGCTTCCTGTGCTTGGCCCTCCTATGTTGAACATAATAAACGGCTCTCTATCCACTGGATGTGTACCAAACTCACTAAAAGTGGCAGTAATAAAGCCTCTCTTGAAAAAGCCAAACCTTGACCCAGAAAATATAAAAAACTATCGGCCTATATCAAATCTTCCATTCCTCTCAAAGATTTTAGAGAAGGCTGTTGCGCAGCAACTCACTGCCTTCCTGAAGACAAACAATGTATACGAAATGCTTCAGTCTGGTTTTAGACCCCATCATAGCACTGAGACGGCACTTGTGAAGGTGGTAAATGACATTTTGATGGCATCGGACCAAGGCTCTGCATCTGTCCTCGTGCTCCTAGACCTTAGTGCTGCTTTTGATACCATCGATCACCACATTCTTTTGGAGAGATTGGAAACCCAAATTGGTCTACACGGACATGTTCTGGCCTGGTTTAGGTCTTATCTGTCGGAAAGATATCAGTTTGTCTCTGTGAATGGTTTGTCCTCTGACAAATCAACTGTACATTTCGGTGTTCCTCAAGGTTCTGTTTTAGGACCACTATTGTTTTCACTATATATTTTACCTCTTGGGGATGTTATTCGAAAACATAATGTAAACTTTCACTGCTATGCGGATGACACACAGCTGTACATTTCAATGAAACACGGTGAAGCACCAAAATTGCCCTCGCTAGAAGCATGTGTTTCAGACATAAGGAAGTGGATGGCTGCAAACTTTCTACTATTAAACTCGGACAAAACAGAGATGCTTGTTCTAGGTCCCAAGAAACAAAGAGATCTTCTGTTGAATCTGACAATTAATCTTAATGGTTGTACAGTCGTCTCAAATAAAACTGTGAAGGACCTCGGCGTTACTCTGGACCCTGATCTCTCTTTTGAAGAACATATCAAGACCATTTCGAGGACAGCTTTTTTCCATCTACGTAACATTGCAAAAATCAGAAACTTTCTGTCCAAAAATGATGCAGAAAAATTAATCCATGCTTTTGTCACTTCTAGGTTAGACTACTGCAATGCTCTATTTTCCGGCTACCCGGATAAAGCACTAAATAAACTTCAGTTAGTGCTAAATACGGCTGCTAGAATCCTGACTAGAACCAAAAAATTTGATCATATTACTCCAGTGCTAGCCTCTCTACACTGGCTTCCTGTCAAAGCAAGGGCTGATTTCAAGGTTTTACTGCTAACCTACAAAGCATTACATGGGCTTGCTCCTACCTACCTCTCTGATTTGGTCCTGCCGTACATACCTATACGTACGCTACGGTCACAAGACGCAGGCCTCCTAATTGTCCCTAGAATTTCTAAGCAAACAGCTGGAGGCAGGGCTTTCTCCTATAGAGCTCCATTTTTATGGAACGGTCTGCCTACCCATGTCAGAGACGCAAACTCGGTCTCAACCTTTAAGTCTTTACTGAAGACTCATCTCTTCAGTGGGTCATATGATTGAGTGTAGTCTGGCCCAGGAGTGGGAAGGTGAACGGAAAGGCTCTGGAGCAACGAACCGCCCTTGCTGTCTCTGCCTGGCCGGTCCCCCTTTTTCCACTGGGATTCTCTGCCTCTAACCCTGTTACGGGGGCTGAGTCACTGGCTTGCTGGGGCTCTCTCGTGCCGTCCCTGGGGGGTGCGTCACCTGGGTGGGTTGATTCACTGTTGTGGTCGGCCTGTCTGGGTTTCCCCCCTTTGGGTTGTACCGTGTCGGAGATCTTTGTGGGCTATACTCGGCCTTGTCTCAGGATGGTAAGTTGGTGGTTGTAGATTTCCCTCTAGTGGTGTGGGGGCTGTGCTTTGGCAAAGTGGGTGGGGTTATATCCTTCCTGTTTGGCCCTGTCCGGGGTGTCCTCGGATGGGGCCACAGTGTCTCCTGACCCCTCCTGTCTCAGCCTCCAGTATTTATGCTGCAGTAGTTTATGTGTCGGGGGCTAGGGTCAGTTTGTTTATCTGGAGTACTTCTCCTGTCCTATTCGGTGTCCTGTGTAAATCTAAGTGTGCGTTCTCTAATTCTCTCCTTCTCTCCTTCTTTCTCTCTCTCGGAGGACCTGAGCCCTAGAACCATGCCCCAGGACTACCTGACATGATGACTCCTTGCTGTCCCCAGTCCACCTGGCCATGCTGCTGCTCCAGTTTCAACTGGCCTGGGCCCTAGGACCATGTCCCAGGACTACCTGACATGAGGACTCCTTGCTGTCCCCAGTCCACCTGGCCATGCTCCTGCTCCAGTTTCAACTGACCTGAGCCCTAGGACCGTGCCCCAGGACTACCTGACATGATGGCTCCTTGCTGTCCCCAGTCCACCTGACTGTGCTGCTGCTCCAGTTTCAACTGTTCTGCCTTATTATTATTTGACCATGCTGGTCATTTATGAACATTTGAACATCTTGGTCATTTTCTGTTATAATCTCTACCCGGCACAGCCAGAAGAGGACTGGCCACCCCACATAGCCCGGTTCCTCTCTAGGTTTCTTCCTAGGTTTTGGCCTTTCTAGGGAGTTTTTCCTAGCCACCGTGCTTTTACACCTGCATTGTTTGCTGTTTGGGGTTTTAGGCTGGGTTTCTGTACAGCACTTTGAGATATCAGCTGATGTACGAAGGGCTATATAAATAAATTTGATTTGATTTGATTTGATTTGTCCCGAAGCCACTCCTGCGTTGTCTTGGCTGTGTGCTTAGGGTCGTTGTCCTGTTGGAAGGTGAACATTCACTCCAGTCTGAGGTCCTGAGGGCTCTGGAGCAGGTTTTCATTAAGAATCGCTCTGTACTTTTCTCCGTTCATCTTTGCCTCAATCCTGACTAGACTCACAGTCCCTGCTGCATTAAAAACATCCCCACAGCATGATGCTGCCACCACCATGCTTCACCGTAGGGATGGTGCCAGGTTCCCGCAAGACGTGACACTTGGCATTCAGACCAAAGAGTTCAATCATGGTTTCATCAGACCAGAGAGTCTTGTTTCTCATGGTCTGAGAGTTTAGGTAGCTTTTGGCAAACTCCAAGCAGGCTATAATGTGCCTTTTACTGAGGAGTGGCTTCCGTCTGGCCACTCTACCATAAAGGCCTGATTGGTGGAGTGCTGCAGAGATGGTTGTCTTTCTGGAATGTTCTCCCATCTCCACAGAGGAACTCTAGAGCTCTGTCAGAGTGACCATCGGGTTCTTGGTCACCTCCCTGACCAAGGCCCTTCTCCCCCGATTGCTCAGTTTGGCCAGACGGCCAGCTCTAGGAAGAGTCTTGGTGGTTCCAAACTTCTTCCATTTAAGAATGATGGAGGCCACTGTGTTCTTGGGGACCTTCAATGCTGCAGAATGATGGAGGCCACTGTGTTCTTGGGGACCTTCAATGGTGCAGAAATGTTTTGGTACCCTTCCCCAGATCTGTGCCTCGACACAATCCTGTGTTGGAGCTCTACGGACAATTCCTTCAACCTCATGGCTTGGTTTTTGCTCTGACGTGTACTGTCAACTGTGGGACCTCATATAGACAGGTGTGTGCCTTTCCAAATCATGTCCAATCAATTGAATTTACCGCAGGTGGACTCCAATTAAGTTGTAGAAACATCTCAAGGATGATCAGTGGAAACAGGATGCACATGAGCTCAATTTCGATTCCCACAGCAAAGGGTCTGAATACTTACTGTATGTAAATAAGGTATTATTGTTTTTTGTTTTTTATTACAATAGCAAAAATGTCTAAAAACATGTTTTCACATTGTCATTGTGGGGTATTGTGTGTAGATTGAGACGGGACATTTTTATCCATTTTAGAATAAGGCTGTAATGTAACAAAATGTGGGAAAAGTCCATTCTTTCCGAATGCACTGTATATAATCATAATTTCCAATCCACCATATATATTTGTATATATTATTTTAAATATATTTATATACAGTCAAACGTTTGGACACACCTACTCATTCAAGGGTTTATTCTTTATTTTTCATAAATTGTCCCCCTCAGTCAATATGGTGCTGCATAGTCAACATGTCCCCCTCAGTCAATATGGTGCTGCATAGTCAACATGTCCCCCTCAGTCAATATGGTGCTGCATAGTCAACATGTCCCCCTCAGTCAATATGGTGCTGCATAGTCAACATGTCCCCCTCAGTCAATATGGTGCTGCATAGTCAACATGTCCCCCTCAGTCAATATGGTGCTGCATAGTCAACCTGTCCCCCTCAGTCAATATGGTGCTGCATAGTCAACATGTCCCCCTCAGTCAATATGGTGCTGCATAGTCAACATGTCCCCCTCAGTCAATATGGTGCTGCATAGTCAACATGTCCCCCTCAGTCAATATGGTGCTGCATAGTCAACCTGTCCCCCTCAGTCAATATGGTGCTGCATAGTCAACATGTCCCCCTCAGTCAATATGGTGCTGCATAGTCAACATGTCCCCCTCAGTCAATATGGTGCTGCATAGTCAACCTGTCCCCCTCTGTCAATATGGTGCTGCATAGTCAACATGTTCCCCTCAGTCAATATGGTGCTGCATAGTCAACATGTCCCCCTCAGTCAATATGGTGCTGCATAGTCAACATGTCCCCCTCAGTCAATATGGTGCTGCATAGTCAACCTGTCCCCCTCAGTCAATATGGTGCTGCATAGTCAACATGTCCCCCTCAGTCAATATGGTGCTGCATAGTCAACCTGTCCCCCTCAGTCAATATGGTGCTGCATAGTCAACATGTCCCCCTCAGTCAATATGGTGCTGCATAGTCAACCTGTCCCCCTCAGTCAATATGGTGCTGCATAGTCAACCTGCCCCCCTCAGTCAATATGGTGCTGCATAGTCAACCTGTCCCCCTCAGTCAATATGGTGCTGCATAGTCAACCTGTCCCCCTCAGTCAATATGGTGCTGCTTGGTCAACCTGTCCCCCTCAGTCAATATGGTGCTGCATAGTCAACATGTCCCCCTCAGTCAATATGGTGCTGCATAGTCAACCTGTCCCCCTCAGTCAATATGGTGCTGCTTGGTCAACCTGTCCCCCTCAGTCAATATGGTGCTGCATAGTCAACCTGTCCCCCTCAGTCAATATGGTGCTGCATAGTCAACCTGTCCCCCTTAGTCAATATGGTGCTGCATAGTCAACATGTCACCACCAATTACATACAGCAGTATTATGAATACCAGCAATTCAAATGCAACATATAAATCCCTTCATTAGTTGTAAACATTAAGACGAGGCAGCTTAATTTTTTTTACCATTTATTTAACTAGGCAAGTCAGTTAAGAACAAATTCTTCTTTTCAATGACGGCCTAGGAACAGTGGGGTTAACTGCCTTGTTCAGGTGCAGAACGACAGATTTGTACCTTGTCAGCTGCGGGATTTAGTCCAACGCTCTAACCACTAGGCTACCCTACAAAGGTTAATGCACAGTGCCCTATAGCCTATGCGGTGTAGAGAACGCACTAATACCATATGGCACTGCATGACAACATGTATTAGGGTAAAGACAGATAAAATACAGACACACATGAATCGAGCAGCGTAGACTGAAGTGTTTTAGAGAAGAGGCGAGATTTGACTCAGTAAAATAGTCCTGCCAGTACTAGCCCGGACCACCCCACCTCTCACAAGACAAGACACACACACACACAAAAAATGCAGAACTAAGACCAGATATAGCCCTTGGTTCACTCCAGACCTGACTGCCCTCGACCAGCACAAAAACATCCTGTGGCGGATTGCAATAGCATCGAATAGCCCCCACGATATGCAACTGATCAGGGAAGTCAGGAACCAATACATGCAGTCAGTCAGGAAAGCTAAGGCCAGCTTCTTCAAGGCAGAAGTTTGCATCCTGTAGCTCCAACTCCAAAAAGTTCTGGGACACTGTGAAGTCAATGGAGAACAAGAGCACCTCCTCCCAGCTGCCCACTGCACTGAGGCTAGGTAACACGGTCACCACCGATAAATCCATGATTATTGAAAACTTCAACAAGCATTTCTCAACGGCTGGCCATGCCTTCCGCCTTGCTACTCCAACCTCGGCCGACAGCTCCCCCCCCCGCAGCTACTCGCCCAAGCCTCTCCAGGTTCTCCTTTACCCAAATCCAGATAGCAGATGTTCTGAAAGAGCTGCAAAACCTGACCCGTACAAATCAGCTGGGCTTGACAATCTGGACCCTCTATTTCTGAAACTATCCGCCGCCATTGTCGCAACCCCTATTACCAGCCTGTTCAACCTCTCTTTCATATCGTCTGAGATCCCCAAGGATTGGAAAGCTGCCGAGGTCATCCCCCTTTGGACCCAAACTGTTATAGACCTATATCCATCCTGCCCTGCCTATCTAAGGTCTTCGAAAGCCAAGTCAACAAACAGGTCACTGACCATCTCGAATCCCACCGTACCTTCTCCGCTGTGCAATCTGGTTTCCGAGACGGTCACAGGTGCACCTCAGCCACGGTCAAGGTACTAAACGATATCATAACCGCCATTGATAAAAGACAGTACTGTGCAGCCGTCTTCATCGACCTTGCCAAGGCTTTCGACTCTGTCAATCACCATATTCTTATCGGCAGACTCAGTAGCCTCGGTTTTTCGGATGACTGTCTTGCCTGGTTCACCAATTACTTTGCAGACAGAGTTCAGTGTGTCAAATCGGAGGGCATGCTGTCCGGTCCTCTGGCAGTCTCTATGGGGGTGCCACAGGGTCCAATTCTCGGGCCGACTCTTTTCTCTGTATATATCAATGATGTTGCTCTTGCTGCGGGCGATTCCCTGATCCACCTCTACGCAGACGACACCATTCTATATACTTCCGGCCCGTCCTTGGACACTGTGCTATCTAACCTCCAAACGAGCTTCAATGCCATACAACACTCCTTCCGTGGCCTCCAACTGCTCTTAAACGCTAGTAAAACCAAATGCATGCTTTTCAAACGTTCGCTGCCTGCACCCGCACGCCTGACCAGCATCACCACCCTGGATGGTTCCGACCTTGAATATGTGGACATCTATAAGTACCTAGGTGTCTGGCTAGACTGTAAACTCTCCTTCCAGACTCATATCAAACATCTCCAATCGAAAATCAAGTCAAAAGTCGGCTTTCTATTCCGCAACAAAGCCTCCTTCACTCACACCGCCAAACTTACCCAAGTAAAACTGACTATCCTACCGATCCTCGACTTCAGCGATGTCATCTACAAAATTGCTTCCAACACTCTACTCAGCAAACTGGATGCAGTTTATCACAGTGCCATCAGTTTTGTCACTAAATCACCTTATACCACCCACCACTGCGACTTGTATGCTCTAGTCGGCTGGCCCTCGCTACATATTCGTCGCCAGACCCACTGGCTCCAGGTCATCTACAAGTCCATGCTAGGTAAAGCTCCGCCTTATCTCAGTTCACTGGTCACCATAGCAGCACCCACCCGTAGCACGTTCTCCAGCAGGTATATTTCACTGGTCATCCCCAAAGCCAATTCCTCCTTTGGCCGCCTTTCGTTCCAGTTCTCTGCTGCCTGTGACTGGAACGAATTGCAAAAATCTCTGAAGTTGGAGACTTTTATCTCCCTCACCAACTTCAAACATCTGCTTTCTGAGCAGCTAACCGATGGCTGCAGCTGTACATAGTCTATTGGTAAATAGCCCACCCATTTTCACCTACCTCATCCCCATACTGTTTTTATATATTTACTTTTCTGCTCTTTTGCACACCAATATCTCTACCTGTACATGACCATCTGATCATTTATCACTCCAGTGCTAATCTGCAAAATTGTAATTATTCGCCTACCTCCTCATGCCTTTTGCACACATTGTATATAGACCCCCCTTTTTTTCTACTGTGTTATTGACTTGTTAATTGTTTACTCCATGTGTAACTCTGTGTTGTCTGTTCACACTGCTATGCTTTATCTTGGCCAGGTCGCAGTTGCAAATGAGAACTTGTTCTCAACTAGCCTACCTGGTTAAATAAAGGTGTTCTCAACTGGCCTACCTGGTTAAATAAAGGTGTTCTCAACTGGCCTACCTGGTTAAATAAAGGTGTTCTCAACTGGCCTACCTGGTTAAATAAAGGTGTTCTCAACTGGCCTACCTGGTTAAGTCGCTTTGGATAAAAGCGTCTGCTAAATGGCATATATTATTATTATTATTATTATAAATAAAGGTGTTCTCAACTAGCCTACCTGGTTAAATAAAGGTGTTCTCAACTAGCCTACCTGGTTAAATAAAGGTGTTCTTAACTAGCCTACCTGGTTAAATAAAGGTGTTCTCAACTAGCCTACCTGGTTAAATAAAGGTGTTCTCAACTAGCCTACCTGGTTAAATAAAGGTGTTCTCAACTAGCCTACCTGGTTAAATAAAGGTGTTCTCAACTAGCCTACCTGGTTAAATAAAGGTGTTCTCAACTAGCCTACCTGGTTAAATAAAGGTGTTCTCAACTGGCCTACCTGGTTAAATAAAGGTGTTCTCAACTAGCCTACCTGGTTAAATAAATGTGTTACCTGTTTAAATAAAGGTGTTCTCAACTAGCCTACCTGGTTAAATAAAGGTGTTCTCAACTAGCCTACCTGGTTAAATAAAGGTGTTCTCAACTAGCCTACCTGGTTAAATAAAGGTGTTCTCAACTAGCCTACCTGGTTAAATAAATGTGTTACCTGTTTAAATAAAGGTGTTCTCAACTAGCCTACCTGGTTAAATAAAGGTGTTCTCAACTAGCCTACCTGGTTAAATAAAGGTGTTCTCAACTAGCCTACCTGGTTAAATAAAGGTGTTCTCAACTAGCCTACCTGGTTAAATAAAGGTGTTCTCAACTGGCCTACCTGGTTAAATAAAGGTGTTCTCAACTGGCCTACCTGGTTAAATAATGGTGTTCTCAACTGGCCTAATAAAACACACACATACCACAGGGTGTATTTGTTATACAACTATATGATGCATCTATGTTGTAACACTGTTTGGTGTATATGTTATAATACTATATGCTCTATCTGTTATAATACTATATGCTCTATCTGTTATAATACTATATGCTCTATCTGTTATAATACTATATGCTCTATCTGTTATAATACTATATGGTCTATCTGTTATAATACTATATGGTCTATCTGTTATAATACTATATGGTCTATATATGGTGTATCTGTTATAATAATATATGGTCTATCTGTTATAATACTATATGGTCTATCTGTTATAATACTATATGGTATATCTGTTATAATACTATACGGTCTATCTGTTATAATTAGAGGAGTCACAGAGAAGCAGCCAGTCTATAAACAGGCTGTATAGGGGGTGAAGAAAGTAGAGGAGTCACAGAGAAGCAGCCAGCCAGTCTATAAACAGGCTGTATTGGGGGTGAAGAGAGTAGAGGAGTCACAGAGAAGCAGCCAGCCAGTCTATAAACAGGCTGTATAGGGGGTGAAGAGAGTAGAGGAGTCACAGAGAAGCAGCCAGCCAGTCTATAAACAGGCTGTATTGGGGGTGAAGAAAGTAGAGGAGTCACAGAGAAGCAGCCAGCCAGTCTATAAACAGGCTGTATTGGGGGTGAAGAGAGTAGAGGAGTCACAGAGAAGCAGCCAGCCAGTCTATAAACAGGCTGTATTGGGGGTGAAGAGAGTAGAGGAGTCACAGAGAAGCAGCCAGCCAGTCTATAAACAGGCTGTATAGGGGGTGAAGAGAGTAGAAGAGTCACAGAGAAGCAGCCAGCCAGTCTATAAACAGGCTGTATAGGGGGTGAAGAGAGTAGAGGAGTCACAGAGAAGCAGCCAGTCTATAAACAGGCTGTATAGGGGGTGAAGAGAGTAGAGGAGTCACAGAGAAGCAGCCAACCAGTCTATAGACAGGCTGTATTTGTCAACCAGTGTGATCTCGTAAACAGAGAGCCTTTTGCAAACAGCTGCAGAAATTCCAGGCTTGTGTGATTAAAATGTAACACCCACATTGATGGGAGGGTGTTGAAACAAGTCTGCCTGCACTCTGGTTTAATAAGAGAGAGAGAGAGAGAGAGAGAGAGAGAGAGAGAGAGAGAGAGAGAGAGAGAGAGAGAGAGAGAGAGAGAGAGAGAGAGAGAGAGAGAGAGAGAGAGAGAGAGAGAGAGAGAGGAGACAACCAAATCATGACAAAACAAAAAGATAATTACTTGACACATTGGAAGGCATTAACAAAAAAACAAAGCAAACTAGAATGCTATTTGGCCATAAACAACATACACTACTGTTCAAAAGTTTGGGGTCACTTAGAAATGTCCTTGTTTTTGGAACAAAAGCACGTTTTTTTGTCCGTTAAAATAACATCAAATTGATCAGAAATAGAGTGCGGACATTGTTAATGTTGTAAATGACTATTGCAGCTGGAAACTGTTTTTTTAATGGAATATCTACATAGGCGTACAGAGGCCCATTATCACTCCAGTGTTTAATTGCTAAATTGTCATTATTTCGCCACTATGGCCTATTAATTGCCCTTATCTTACCTCATTTGCACACAACGTATATATATACACACTGTATATAGACTTTCTTTTCTATTGTGTTATTGACTGTATGTTTTGTTTATTCCATGTGTAACTCTGTTGTTTTTGTCGCACTGCTTTGCTTTATCTTGGTCAGGGTCACAGTTGTAATCTCAACTGGCCTACCTGGTTAAATAAAGGTGTTCTCAACTGGCCTACCTGGTTAAATAAAGGTGTTCTCAACTAGCCTACCTGGTTAAATAAAGGTGTTCTCAACTGGCCTACCTGGTTAAATAAAGGTGTTCTCAACTGGCCTACCTGGTTAAATAAAGGTGTTCTCAACTGGCCTACCTGGTTAAATAAAGGTGTTCTCAACTGGCCTACCTGGTTAAATAAAGGTGTTCTCAACTGGCCTACCTGGTTAAATAAAGGTGTTCTCAACTGGCCTACCTGGTTAAATAAAGGTGTTCTCAACTGGCCTACCTGGTTAAATAAAGGTGTTCTCAACTGGCCTACCTGGTTAAATAAAGGTGTTCTCAACTGGCCTACCTGGTTAAATAAAGGTGTTCTCAACTGGCCTACCTGGTTAAATAAAGGTGTTCTCAACTGGCCTACCTGGTTAAATAAAGGTGTTCTCAACTGGTCCTACCTGGTTAAATAAAGGTGTTCTCAACTGGCCTACCTGGTTAAATAAAGGTGTTCTCAACTGGCCTACCTGGTTAAATAAAGGTGTTCTCAACTAGCCTACCTGGTTAAATAAAGGTGTTCTCAACTGGCCTACCTGGTTAAATAAAGGTGTTCTCAACTGGCCTACCTGGTTAAATAAAGGTGTTCTCAACTGGCCTACCTGGTTAAATAAAGGTGTTCTCAACTGGCCTACCTGGTTAAATAAAGGTGTTCTCAACTGGCCTACCTGGTTAAATAAAGGTGTTCTCAACTGGCCTACCTGGTTAAATAAAGGTGTTCTCAACTGGCCTACCTGGTTAAATAAAGGTGTTCTCAACTGGCCTACCTGGTTAAATAAAGGTGTTCTCAACTGGCCTACCTGGTTAAATAAAGGTGTTCTCAACTGGCCTACCTGGTTAAATAAAGGTGTTCTCAACTGGCCTACCTGGTTAAATAAAGGTGTTCTCAACTGGCCTACCTGGTTAAATAAAGGTGTTCTCAACTGGCCTACCTGGTTAAATAAAGGTGTTCTCAACTGGCCTACCTGGTTAAATAAAGGTGTTCTCAACTGGCCTACCTGGTTAAATAAAGGTGTTCTCAACTGGCCTACCTGGTTAAATAAAGGTGTTCTCAACTAGCCTACCTGGTTAAATAAAGGTGTTCTCAACTGGCCTACCTGGTTAAATAAAGGTGTTCTCAACTAGCCTACCTGGTTAAATAAAGGTGTTCTCAACTGGCCTACCTGGTTAAATAAAGGTGTTCTCAACTGGCCTACCTGGTTAAATAAAGGGGTTCTCAACTAGCCTACCTGGTTAAATAAAGGTGTTCTCAACTGGCCTACCTGGTTAATATAAAGGTGTTCTCAACTGGCCTACCTGGTTAAATAAAGGTGTTCTCAACTGGCCTACCTGGTTAAATAAAGGTGTTCTCAACTGGCCTACCTGGTTAAATAAAGGTGTTCTCAACTGGCCTACCTGGTTAAATAAAGGTGTTCTCAACTGGCCTACCTGGTTAAATAAAGGTGTTCTCAACTGGCCTACCTGGTTAAATAAAGGTGTTCTCAACTGGCCTACCTGGTTAAATAAAGGTGTTCTCAACTGGCCTACCTGGTTAAATAAAGGTGTTCTCAACTGGGCTACCTGGTTAAATAAAGGTGTTCTCAACTGGGCTCCCTGGTTAAATAAAGGTGTTCTCAACTAGCCTACCTGGTTAAATAAAGGTGTTCTCAACTGGCCTACCTGGTTAAATAAAGGTGTTCTCAACTGGCCTACCTGGTTAAATAAAGGTGTTCTCAACTGGCCTACCTGGTTAAATAAAGGTGTTCTCAACTGGGCTACCTGGTTAAATAAAGGTGTTCTCAACTGGCCTACCTGGTTAAATAAAGGTGTTCTCAACTAGCCTACCTGGTTAAATAAAGGTGTTCTCAACTGGCCTACCTGGTTAAATAAAGGTGTTCTCAACTGGCCTACCTGGTTAAATAAAGGTGTTCTCAACTAGTCTACCTGGTTAAATAAAGGTGTTCTCAACTGGCCTACCTGGTTAAATAAAGGTGTTCTCAACTGGCCTACCTGGTTAAATAAAGGTGTTCTCAACTGGCCTACCTGGTTAAATAAAGGTGTTCTCAACTGGCCTACCTGGTTAAATAAAGGTGTTCTCAACTGGCCTACCTGGTTAAATAAAGGTGTTCTCAACTGGCCTACCTGGTTAAATAAAGGTGTTCTCAACTGGCCTACCTGGTTAAATAAAGGTGTTCTCAACTGGCCTACCTGGTTAAATAAAGGTGTTCTCAACTGGCCTACCTGGTTAAATAAAGGTGTTCTCAACTGGCCTACCTGGTTAAATAAAGGTGTTCTCAACTGGCCTACCTGGTTAAATAAAGGTGTTCTCAACTAGCCTACCTGGTTAAATAAAGGTGTTCTCAACTGGCCTACCTGGTTAAATAAAGGTGTTCTCAACTAGCCTACCTGGTTAAATAAAGGTGTTCTCAACTGGTCTACCTGGTTAAATAAAGGTGTTCTCAACTGGCCTACCTGGTTAAATAAAGGGGTTCTCAACTAGCCTACCTGGTTAAATAAAGGTGTTCTCAACTGGCCTACCTGGTTAATATAAAGGTGTTCTCAACTGGCCTACCTGGTTAAATAAAGGTGTTCTCAACTGGCCTACCTGGTTAAATAAAGGTGTTCTCAACTGGCCTACCTGGTTAAATAAAGGTGTTCTCAACTGGCCTACCTGGTTAAATAAAGGTGTTCTCAACTGGCCTACCTGGTTAAATAAAGGTGTTCTCAACTGGCCTACCTGGTTAAATAAAGGTGTTCTCAACTGGCCTACCTGGTTAAATAAAGGTGTTCTGGCCTACCTGGTTAAATAAAGGTGTTCTCAACTGGGCTACCTGGTTAAATAAAGGTGTTCTCAACTGGGCTCCCTGGTTAAATAAAGGTGTTCTCAACTAGCCTACCTGGTTAAATAAAGGTGTTCTCAACTGGCCTACCTGGTTAAATAAAGGTGTTCTCAACTGGCCTACCTGGTTAAATAAAGGTGTTCTCAACTGGCCTACCTGGTTAAATAAAGGTGTTCTCAACTGGCCTACCTGGTTAAATAAAGGGGTTCTCAACTAGCCTACCTGGTTAAATAAAGGTGTTCTCAACTGGCCTACCTGGTTAATATAAAGGTGTTCTCAACTGGCCTACCTGGTTAAATAAAGGTGTTCTCAACTGGCCTACCTGGTTAAATAAAGGTGTTCTCAACTGGCCTACCTGGTTAAATAAAGGTGTTCTCAACTGGCCTACCTGGTTAAATAAAGGTGTTCTCAACTGGCCTACCTGGTTAAATAAAGGTGTTCTCAACTGGGCTACCTGGTTAAATAAAGGTGTTCTCAACTGGGCTACCTGGTTAAATAAAGGTGTTCTCAACTGGCCTACCTGGTTAAATAAAGGTGTTCTCAACTGGCCTACCTGGTTAAATAAAGGTGTTCTCAACTAGCCTACCTGGTTAAATAAAGGTGTTCTCAACTGGCCTACCTGGTTAAATAAAGGTGTTCTCAACTAGCCTACCTGGTTAAATAAAGGTGTTCTCAACTGGGCTACCTGGTTAAATAAAGGTGTTCTCAACTGGGCTACCTGGTTAAATAAAGGTGTTCTCAACTGGTGTTCTACCTGGTTAAATAAAGGTGTTCTCAACTGGCCTACCTGGTTAAATAAAGGTGTTCTCAACTGGCCTACCTGGTTAAATAAAGGTGTTCTGGTTAAATAAAGGTGTTCTCAACTGGCCTACCTGGTTAAATAAAGGTGTTCTCAACTGGCCTACCTGGTTAAATAAAGGTGTTCTCAACTGGCCTACCTGGTTAAATAAAGGTGTTCTCAACTGGCCTACCTGGTTAAATAAAGGTAAAATACATGTATTTTTATATAAATCAAAATCAGCAACCATCACTCCTGTGTTCCAATGACACGTGGTGTTAGCTAATCCAAGTTTATCATTTTTTGATCATTTTTAATTGATTAATTCTAATTGATCATTAGAGAACCCTTTTGCAATTATGTTAGCACAGCTGAACACTGTTGTCTTGATTAAAGAATCAATAAAACTGGCCTTCTTTAAACTAGTTGAGTATCTGGAGCATCAGCATTTGTGGATTCAATTACAGGCTCAAAATAGCTCGAAACAAATAACTTTCTTCTGAAACTCGTCAGTCTATTTTTGTTCTGAAAAATGAAGGCTATTCCAAGCGAGAAATTGCCAAGAAACTGAAGATCTCATACAACGCAGTGCAAGCTGTCTCTAACCAGAATAGAAAGAGGAGTGGGAGACCCCGGTGCACAACTGAGCAAGAGGACAAGTACATTAGAGTGTCTAGTTTGAATAACAGACGCCTCACAAGTCCTCAACTGGCAGCTTTATTAAATAGTACCCGCAAAACACCAGTCTCAACGTCAACAGTGAAGAGGCGACTCCGGGAGCTGGCCTTCTAGGCAGAGCTCCTCTGTCCAGTCTCAACATCAACAGTGAAGAGGCGACTCCGGGATGCTGGCCTTCTAGGCAGAGCTCCTCTGTCCAGTCTCAACATCAACATTGAAGAGGCGACTCCGGGATGCTGGCCTTCTAGGCAGAGCTCCTCTGTCCAGTCTCAACATCAACAGTGAAGAGGCGACTCCGGGATGCTGGCCTTCTAGGCAGAGCTCCTCTGTCCAGTCTCAACATCAACAGTGAAGAGCCGACTCCGGGAGCTGGCCTTCTAAAAAACGCAGACCACCTTTACTCCACACACAGAGACGCATACAAAGCTCTCCCTCGCCCTCCAATTAGAAAATCTGACCATAATTCTATCCTCCTGATCCCTGCTTACAAACAAAAATTAAAGCAGGGAGCATCAGTGACTCAGTCAATAAAAAGTGGTCCGATGAAGCGGATGCTAAGCTACAGGACTGTTTTGCTAGCACAGACTGGAATATGTTCCGGGATTCTTCCGATGGCATTGAGTAGTACACCACATCGGTTATTGGCTTCATCAATAAGTGCATCGATGACGTGGTCCCCTCAGTGACCGCACGTACATACCCCAAACACAAGCCACGGATTACAGGCAACATGTGCATCGAGCTAAAGGGAAGAGCTGCCACTTTCAAGGACCGGGACTCTAACCCGGAGGCTTATAAGATATCCCGCTATGCCCTCCGACGAACCATCAAACAGGCAAAGCCTCAATACAGGACTAAGATTGAATCCTACTACACCGGCTCTGACGCTCGTCGGATGTGGCAGGGCTTGCAAACTATTACAGACTACAAAGGGAAACACAGCCGAGAGCTGCCCAGTGACACGAGCCTACCAGACGAGCTAAACTACTTCTATGCTCGCTTACAGGCAAATAACACTG
The DNA here is from genome assembly GCF_021184085.1 of Oncorhynchus gorbuscha. Classification (NCBI taxonomy): domain Eukaryota; kingdom Metazoa; phylum Chordata; class Actinopteri; order Salmoniformes; family Salmonidae; genus Oncorhynchus; species Oncorhynchus gorbuscha. The sequence continues at coordinate 95,224,251 of NC_060177.1, forward strand.
AAACATGCATGAGAGCACCAGCTGTCCCGGAAGACTGTGATCACGCTCTCCGCAGCCGATGTGAGTAAGACCTTTAAACAGGTCAACATTCACAAGGCCGCAGGGCTGGCATGTATCTTCACTGACATTTTCATCCTCTCCATGTCCGAGTCTGTAATACCAACATGTTTTAAGCAGACCACCATAGTCCCTGTGCCCAAGAACACTAAGGTAACCTGCCTAAATGACTACCGACCCGTAGCACTCACGTCTGTAGCCATGAAGTGCTTTGAAAGGATGGTCATGGCTCACATCAACACCATTATCCCAGAAGCCCTAGACCCACTCCAATTTGCATACTGCCCTAACAGATCCAAAGATGATGCTATCTCTATTGCAGTCCACACTGCCCTTTCCCACCTGGACAGGGAACACCTATGTGAGAATGCTATTCATTGACAACAGCTCAGCGTTGAACACCATAGTGCCCTCAAAGCTCATCACTAAGCTAAGGACCAACACCATCATTAAGTTTGCCGATGACACAACAGTGGTAGGCCTGATCACCGACAACGATGAGACAGCCTATAGGGAGGAGGTCAGAGACCTGGCCGTGAGGTGCCAGGACAACAACCTCTCCCTCAAAGTGATAAAGACAAAGGCGATGATTGTGAACTACAGGAAAAAGAGGCCCGAGCACACCCCCATTCTCATCCACAGGCTTGTACTGGATCAGGTTGAGAGCTTCAAGGTCCTTGGTGTCCACATCACCAACAAACTAACATGGTCCAAGCACACAGTCATGGTCCAAGCAGACAGTCATGAAGAGGGCACAACAAAACCTATTCCCCCTCAGGAGACTGAAAAGATTTGTCAAGGGGCCTCAGATCCTCAAAAGGTTCTACAGCTGCACCATCAAAGCCTGGTATGGCAACTGCTCAGCCTCCGACCACAAGGCACTACAGAGGGTAGTGTGTACGGCCCAGTACATCACTGGGGCTAAGCTTCCTACCATCCAGGACCTCTACACCAGGCGGTGTCAGAGGAAGGCCCTAAAAATAGTCAAAGACTCCAGCCACTCTAGCCATAGCCTGTTCTCTCTGCTACCACACGGCAAGCGGTACCGGAGCACCAAGAGGCTTCTAAACAGCTTCTACCCCCAAGCCATAAAACTCCTGAACATCTAATCAAATAGATACCCAGACTATTTGCATTGTCCCCCCTCTTTTACACCGCTGCTGCTACTCTCTATTCATTAACTCTTATGCATAGTCACTGCTTCATTAACTCTACCGGTACCCCCTGTATATAGCCTCCACATTGACTCTGTACCTCTTTATATAGCCTCCACATTGACTCTGGTGCTGCTCCACATTGACTCTGTACCGCTACCCCTGTATATAGCCTCCACATTGACTCTGTACCGGTACCCCCTGTATATAGCCTCCACATTGACTCTGTATATAGGTCCACATTGACTCCCTGTATATAGCCTCCACATTGACTCTGTACATTGACTCTGTACCGGTACCCCTGTATATAGCCTCCACATTGACTCTGTGTACCCCCTGTATATAGCCTCCACGTTGACTCTGTACTGGTACCCCTGTATATAGCCTCCACATTGACTCTGTACCGGTACCCCCTGTATATAGCCTCCACATTGACTCTGTACCGGTACCCCCTGTATATAGCCTCCACATTGACTCTGTACTGGTACCCCTGTATATAGCCTCCACATTGACTCTGTACCCCCTGTATATAGCCTCCACATTGACTCTGTACTGGTACCCCCTGTATATAGCCTCCACATTGACTCTGTACCGGTACCCCCTGTATATAGCCTCCACATTGACTTTGTACCGGTACCCCCTGTATATAACCTCCACATTGACTCTGTACCGGTACCCCCTGTATATAACCTCCACATTGACTCTGTACCAGTAACCCCCTGTATATAGCCTCCACATTGACTCTGTACCGTACCCCCTGTGTATAGTCTTGCTATTGTTATTTAACTGCTGCTCTTTAATTACTTGTTACTTTTATTTCTTATTCGTAATCATATTTTGTTTTAACTGCATCGTAGGTTAGGGGCTCGTAGGTAAACATTTCACTGTACACCTGTTGTATTCGGCGCATGTGACTAATAACATTTGATTTGATTTGACTCAGTGAGCATAGCCTTGCTATTGAGAAAGGTCGCTGTAGGCAGAACTGGCTCACAAGAGAAGACAGGCTATGTGCTCACTGCCCACAAAATGAGGTGGAAACTGAGCTGCACTTCCTAAACTCCTGCCAAATGTGTGACCATATTAGAGACAGATATTTCCCTCAGATCACACAGACCCACAAAGAATTCAAAAACAAACCCACACATTTTGATAAACTCCCATATCTACTAGGTGAAATACAACAGTGTGCCATCACATCAGCAAGATGTGTGACCTGTTGCCACAAGAAAAGGTCAACCAGTGAAGAACAAACACCATTGTTGTTAAATACAATATTTATGCTTATTTATTTGACCTTTTGTACTTTTTATTCCCACCTTTATTTGACCAGGTATTTATATATATAACCCTAACCCTTTATTTAACCAGGTATTTATATATATATAACCCTTTATTTAACCAGGTATTTATATAACCCTTTATTTAACCAGTTATTTATATATATAACCCTAACCCTTTATTTAACCAGGTATTTATATATATAACCCTAACCCTTTATTTAACCAGGTATTTATATATATAACCCTAACCCTTTATTTAACCAGGTATTTATATATATAACCCTAAACCTTTATTTAACCAGGTATTTATATATATAACCCTAACCCTTTATTTAACCAGGTATTTATATATATAACCCTAACCCTTTATTTAACCAGGTATTTATATATATAACCCTAACCCTTTATTTAACCAGGTATTTATATATATAACCCTTTATTTAACCAGGTATTTATATATATAACCCTTTATTTAACCAGGTATTTTTATATATAACCCTTTATTTAACCAGGTATTTATATATATAACCCTTTATTTAACCAGGTATTTATATATAACCCTTTATTTAACCAGGTATTTATATATAACCCTTTATTTAACCAGGTATTTATATATATAACCCTTTATTTAACCAGGTATTTATATATATAACCCTAACCCTTTATTTAACCAGGTATTTATATATATAACCCTAACCCTTTATTTAACCAGGTATTTATATATATAACCCTTTATTTAACCAGGTATTTATATATATATAGCCCTAACCCTTTATTTAACCAGGTATTTATATATATAACTCTAACCCTTTATTTAACCAGGTATTTATATATATATAACCCTAACCCTTTATTTACCCTGTCTCAGCCTCCAGTATTTATGCTGCAGTAGTTTATGTGTCGGGGGGCTAGGGTCAGTTTGTTTATCTGGAGTACTTCTCCTGTCCTATTCGGTGTCCTGTGTAAATCTAAGTGGTATTTCCTTCTATCTCTCTCGGAGGACCTGAGCCCTAGAACCATGCCCTAGGACTACCTGACATTTGCTGTCCCCAGTCCACCTGGCCATTTATCCAGTTTATGGCCTAGGACCATGTCCCAGGACTACCTGACATGAGGACTCCTTGCTGTCCCCAGTCCACCTGGCCATGCTCCTGCTCCAGTTTCAACTGTTCTGCCTTACTATTATTCAACCATGCTGGTCATTTATGAACATTTGAACATCTTGGCCACGTTCTGTTATAATCTCCACCCGGCACATATATGCTCTCTCTAATTCTCTCTTTCTTTCTCTCTCTCGGAGGACCTGAGCCCTAGGACCTTGCCCCAGGACTACCTGACATGGTGGCTCCTTGCTGTCCCCAGTCCACCTGACTGTGCTGCTGCTCCAGTTTCAACTGTTCTGCCTTATTATTATTTGACCATGCTGGTCATTTATGAACATTTGAACATCTTGGTCATGTTCTGTTATTTAAGCCAGAAGAGGACTGGCCACCCCACATAGCCCGGTTCCTCTCTAGGTTTCTTCCTAGGTTTTGGCCTTTCTAGGGAGTTTTTAACCGTGCTTTTACACCTGCATTGTTTGCTGTTTGGGGTTTTAGGCTGGGTTTCTTACAGCACTTTGAGATATCAGCTGATTACGAAGGGCTATATAAATAAATTTGATTTGATTTGATTTGATTTATTTAACCAGGTATTTATATATATAACCCTAACCCTTTATTTAACCAGGTATTTTATATATATAACCCTAACCCTTTATTTAACCAGGTATTTATATATATATAACCCTAACCCTTTATTTAACCAGGTATTTATATATATAACCCTTTATTCAACCAGGTATTTATATATATAACCCTAACCCTTTATTTAACCAGGTATTTATATATATAACCCTAACCCTTTATTTAACCAGGTATTTATATATATATAACCCTAACCCTTTATTTAACCAGGTATTTATATATATATAACCCTAACCCTTTATTTAACCAGGTATTTATATATATAACTCTAACCCTTTATTTAACCAGGTATTTATATATAACCCTAACCCTTTATTTAACCAGGTATTTATATATATAACCCTAACCCTTTATTTAACCAGGTATTTATATATATAACCCTAAC